>NC_047156.1:3421896-3539396 GCF_009819705.1 Hippoglossus hippoglossus | reverse complement strand
GTTCCTGTCTCTTTTTGTCCTGGTTGTCCTTTTCAGATAATTCCAATATTAGCTTAGGGATAAAGACTTTCATCGTCAGGGCAACAGTGGGAGAGACTGAAGGGAAACGAACGATAAGTGATGATCAAACAGAGTAAAAGAGAATCAAAGAAGAGCAGTTTAAAGCAAACAAGAGGCTGTGAAGAAACCAAGACACCTTAGAATGAGCAGCGTTAGAGTTGGAGAACAATGACGGACAAAGATTTGGAGTCAGACGTCGCTGTCAACAGAAACAGTGAGACAGGAAGACGGGACATCAATCAGTGGAGAAAGACAAACTGATGGAGGAGACGAGTCGGTGCAGACACTCAGCAGGACGCTCCTGAGCTGCAGCTTTTACCTCATGGTTTATTCATCAGCTGAATCATGATGCACGCATCTGAGAACCATGATGGATCCAATCTGTGTTAACTGTCTGCTTCCCAAACCTGTGGCAGGTAGAAGCTGTTGGGCTCAGGGCTTCTGAAATTTAAAGGAAAAGTTTGATATTTTTAGATATAAAGGAATTGGTTTATTTCGAAGATATGAAGTAAAACACTTTCGAACCATTTGCCCGAGGGCAGTGAATTTTTATTTTGAGACCATGAGCTAATATTGTTCAAGGAGTTCGATCAGCAGGAGATTTGAAACTGAGACTGAAAATCCCAATTTGAAAACTTTGAAACAAAAATCACAGACGGCCATGAGTGTTTAAAAACACAGTAACCATGGTAACTTTGTTGCCTTATTGCTATAAATATATATATTGGAAAAATCGGCAGAATATTTGCGGCCTGTGATGAGACTGACTTTTGATTTGACAAACTTATCGGTCATGTGTGTCCGTTAAGTCTTCGTCTGTTAACCTTGGTGGTGAGGATTAGTGTGTAAACAGTGAAACAGTGGTGCTCTGTTAGACGCTGCAGCTCGTCAGAACGGTGTCATGTGTATCTAATTACCTGCAGTCTTTAATCACTGACACTGCTGCTAACAAGCCCCACAGCGCCGCACGCTGAGGGAGACAGACGCCAGAAGAGAGAGAGGAACGTGTGTCTGAGGGACGGGGAGGGAAGTGATTATAATAAAATGTTTAGAAAGACAACGAGACCCTCATTTCATGCAAAACCCACTGGAGGCTAATGTTTTTCCCGAAATATTGCTTTTCGGTTTCTCCCTTTAGTGCGTCCCAGCTTTTTGAGCATTTAAAATGTCGGCTGTGTTACAAAGGCTGACGTCTGCAGCAAAGAGAGTTTGTCGCCCTCGAGTCTGAATCGCTTTGTTTGCATTCATGGATTTTGTTTCTGTTACATAACGAAACACGTCTACCTACCAGCTAGTGGAGTTCATGTTGGAGTTGGAGCTGAGTGACGTTGAGAAGCAATTACTTCTTCTCACTACTCTTCTCTACGTGTTCGTTCCTTCAACTCAACTCATAAATGGTGACAAATAAGCAGGAGATTCCAGAAATACTGTCTGTCGGATGTGATGCTACCAAGAGGACCAATCACAGCTCTTGTGGTTATATTTTCTCTCACCAATCTACTCTTGCTTTATACAAATCAAAATTGACTTAATGCAGATGAATAGTTGTATAAAATGTTAATATATTCATTCACACAGAAAGAAACTGTTATTGTCTTCGCACTAATCTCTGCTTTAGATTTGCAGTTTAAGCCCTGAACAGGTCATTAACAGTATTATTCTGTGTATTTTTAGTCCTTATGTCACACGTGAATTATTTCTTCTCAGTAACTGCTGGTTTGATGATGTTCACAGACGAGGATTTCAAACACGAGAGAGTTGAAGTGTAGAAATGTTACGAGCTGTCAGTTTTGTTGTGGAACTTTCTAAGAGAAGATTGTTAATAATGTGTCCCACTGAACTCAGGCGTAATTTAAAATTAACATATCTGTAGGGACGTTTGAGAAGCGTTCGTGCTGAGAGTGAGATGAGAAGATTAATACCAATGTCTGTGCACTAAATATAAAGATAAAGCAGGCAGGTGGTTATCTTAGATTAGAATAAAGAGCGAGTCGCTCCTCTTAAAGACACAGTTCGTCATTTTAATATTAGATTTTTGTTTGAAATAGATAAGGGAGCTTTAGAAAGGCTGGTTTGTTGGACAGAGCTGTGTCTCCTGCTTTCTTTATGCTAAACTAAGATGTCTATCTCCTCATTTCTTCAAACATGAGTCTTGTAATTGAGTAATCTGAATTAAAGTCATCTAGTTTATTTACAAAAATGTCAAAGTCTTGCTTTGAATTCATTACTAAAGTAAAATGTCCCTCAGTAGAGCTCCTTCCTCTGCCAAGGCCCAACAGTCTCTTTAAATTCAATCAAGCTGCTCCATATTGCAGACAGCATACAGATGTGGGCCACCTCTGTCAAGGATGCAACACTTGATGCCTCCTTCTGTCCTCGACAAAGTGGATGTGACCTTAAAATTGCCCACTTGTAAAATGGCAAATGTGGAACAAAATGTCCCAAAACAAATGTGGGCCTTCTTTGTCAAACATGTGGTGCTCTAGGTAAAGTGTAATCTGGATGTGAACGTAAATTGCCAATCGTGAATATGGCCCAAATAGCACAAAACTAATTCGGCCACTTTTGGTTGAAATGTGGTATTGCTGTGGCTTAGTTGTGGCCTAGATGTGGCAAACAGGAGCGGACTGTCATCAGTGCAGTCAGCAGTGTGACAGTGTGGGATAAATCTGGGCATAAACTATTTTGCTATATGTGGGACACACATATGCCTGATTAAAAAAAAAAAATTCCATGAATTATTCCCCGGTAAATAAGTGAAAATGTCCAAAAAGCCCAAACTCACAATGTTAAATATAATCCTGGATCTCATTTCAGGGTTATTTCTTGGTTTATGTCCCGTCCTTCCACCGAGGTTCGTGGTCAATCATAGAAAATTATAGAGGGACACTCTGAGGTCACATATATCCGACAAGGCTACAAAATTCGAATTTCGGGTCCACAAAATGTCACGGAAATGGGTTCAGTAGTTTTGGAGAAATCCTGCTGACAAACAAACAAAGACACGGCAATGAAAACACAATCTCCTGGCGGAGGTAATAACTTGACCTGACACGGAGGAACAACATGGCTCCTGCAGCACGAGGTGTGAATTAGTTAGCGCTGTGGTACGGGACTGATGCGAAGTGGAGGAAACAGCAGAATTGAAAAGTGAAACGAATCGAATGCAGATTCCCTGCCGGTCTGCAGAGGACAGAGGAGGGAGGGAGGAGACCAGAGGGATTGAAGTCTCTCCGTTCGCCGTCTTGGTCGTCTGGATTTGGATCAAAGGCAGAGAGTTAAGACGCCCTTTGAAGATGTTTTCCTCACCTGACGCTCTCTGCCCTCCGCTGGGTCGGGATCAGTTCTCCCTCTTTCAGGTTCATTCCCTTGGAATATTGGTTCGGGATCAAAACTCCAGCAGCACTGAGCTGAAATGAAAAGCTTCAGATACAGAATCGTCATTATACGCAGATTTTATCAGGATTTGTTTGAAACAAAGGAGGTGGTTGAATTTAAGTCCCAACATTTTGAAGTGGGTAAGATATAATGTAAGAGGAGAAGATAATAGAAGACTTGATTTCAAAAGGTTCAGCTTTTTCTTTCTTTTAATGCACCACAGATATTTAATTATACGTTAGTTTTTCCTCTATAATTGCTCTCAGCGAAAAGAGTCATTTTAATTTTCTCTTCTTTCAATCCAAGAACCTCTGGTTTCTTTCCCTTCTTTTCTCCCATTTCTGATCCACCCTGACTTCCTCCCTGCCTCCCCCCTGCAGTGTGAGCTGCATCAAGGCTTTTTAAACTGGGCCTCCCTGCTGGTATGATCCACATTTGGAGGCACTGCTCAAAGGAGGCTGAGCTGCCCTGGGATGAGTGGCCATTTGGCACCTTCACCCTCCATCCCTCCTATTTCTCTTCCTTCTCCGACTCATCCCTCGAGTCCTCCTTCAGTCGGTCCCAGCTTTCTCTACCAGTGTTTGTCTTTCATTGCCATTCCACTCTTCTCCCACGTCGTGTAGCTTCCACTTCCCCTGCACGCCTGTGTAATTATATCCGCTCTGACTTCGCTCTCAGAGTGTGTGACAAAGAGATTTGACTCGGGGATGGAGGGATAAACAAAACCAACAAGCCTCTAAACTCTAAAGCTTGTCTAAATCATTTAGTTTTTTTTAACCAAGAAGCACAATGCATTCGTCCACGGTGAAACACGTCCAGTAAAAGTTCTTGTTTTTGCCTCTGACAGGTTCAGATAGTTAAAAACATGATTGAAAGGTCTACAGAGAAAGATCCTCTTTGCTTAACCAGGAATAATCATTATGTTGCTTTGTTCAAAGATCCCAGAGTCCATTGGAAAAACAATAACAGTAGTTAAACCTCGCAGGAGACGGGAGTTGCATAAATTAAGATAAAAACAACTCAAGGACACTCGGGCACAACAAACATCTACCTTGTTTGGTCCAGACCGTCGGACTTTTCAGTTTAGTCCAAACCAAAAGAAAAGGTTCCAAAATTCAGTTGGACCTAAGAGATGGTCTCAGTCCAGATCCAATTGAACCATGGTTCGGTTCATTCATAGAGTGAAAACGCAAAGTTCGGACTATCCAACTAATATCAGGAAGTTGAGACAGCAAAAAACAATAGAAGAAGAAAAAGACCAGGCTCGCATGGTTGGTTGCAGTCTTCACCTTTGCCAATATAATGTTATAGAGTTAAAAAAGTTAGCAAATACAATTGCAGAATTGAAAATAAGCACAAAGCAATTACGTAGGTGATGAAAACACGACGTACGTATGTTAAACATGTTTGGTCGTTAGTTTACCTTTAGATACGTGTATATAAGAGGAAGTAAATTCTAAATGTAAACTGTTCCAAATCTTTGTGGAGGCGACAGCACATGTCACCAGCTGCAGGGATCCTCTCCTTAATGTCTCCATAGGCTCTTAAATTAACAATCTGAGCCTATCAGGGACAAAAACAGGGACAAAAACAGGCACTTTTAGTGGACGTGGTCGGACACAGATTAACGTCCATTCAAATTAGACTGCAGCCTCTCCTCTGTCAGTTGCAGCTTTGTGGTTCGACACTGGACTGATTCCAAACACATCTGTCCCATTTAATCTGTTAGACCCAGAAAGATGAGAAAATAGGGCCCAGGTTTAAAAATACCATAATTATCCTTTAAGTGCCGGAGGTGTGGGGCGCAATCATCGATTCACTGATGGGACATTTTCAACAACTGTCTCTCACACGCACACGCACACGCACACACACACACACACACACACACACACACACACACACACACACACACACACACACACACACACACACACACACACACACACACACACACACACACACACACAGATCCTCTGGAGAATCTAAGCAAACAAACAGTGATGAGATCAGAGCTGCATTGTGTCATGAACAGATTACACCCAGTGGTTGTTTGTACTGTGGCGTCTGTCTGTGTGTGTGTGTGTGTGTGTGTGTGTGTGTGTGTGTGTCTGTGTGTGTGTGTGTACGCAGGGGAATATGTGGAACGGAGGCATGTGGTAAAGTGAATTAATACATTTTTATGAGATAATTGAAAAAAAGCTGACAGTCAGTTGGCAGCGTGTGTGGAGCCGCCGTCCATCCAGTGTTGAAGCTTATTAATATCATTTATATTTAACTCTTTCCAGTAACGTAAACCAGTTCCACGATCGGAAAATAAGTTTTTATTTTTGATCTCTCTCCCCTTCCCTGATGTGATTTACCTGTGTTCACTAATCCTGATGGGATTACTGTTGGTGCTTCTGTTAGTTTGTGTGTTCGCCTCCCGAGTCTCACCTCAGGCTTCTGCTCGGCCTCCCTGGTGTCTCCTCATGCTCCTGTTTGGTGTTGGCAACGTGCCTGGAGTTATTTTTGTCTATTCCTCGTTGACTTCCACCTCATATTTACATACACATATGTTTAGCCTGTTAGTTCTGACATGCATGGTTATCGCTTGGTTTTCCTAATTACAGACGTGTGCAGTGTTAAAAATCAAGAAGAGAGCAAAGCCAATGTGATCGATATTTTAGTTTGAGCCCAACGGTTCCTGATGGATCCTGATGTGTTCTGAGGGGCTTGGGTCAGGTATCCACACTCTAGTCCAAATGCTCCATAAACGCACAGTTAACCTCAATTTCTGAAATTGAATTTTGAGGTTAGAGCCCAAACTAGATGGTAAATCAGTCAGTTTATCCGACCTACAGTTCTCTGTGAAGGTCTGTATCTCACCGGACTGAATTCAATCTGTGTCCAACATGTGTTTCAACCTCTTCAACTTTTCACAAGTCACGGTGTCAACCCAATTTGATAGTTTGGATTTTGTCAGGTAAAGAAACAAGACGTGTAATATTTCACAGTTCAGCTTTGGAAGCAGCATCTACACTCTCTCCTTGAAATGTGCTCGATCCGAGGAAGTGCCTGCCTCGGCCTCAGCCTCTAAAAGGCTTGGGGTTTCCAAGGTGAACACATCTACAGTGGATGAGTAGCAGCTTCGATGCTCAGACATTAAACTGCTCAGGGTTCGTTCTCCTCTGAGCTCAGGAGAGAGTCGAGCTGTGGACGGTAGTTTGCCACTGAGGTGATGTTGCCTGTTATCTGCTGTAGAACCACTATTCGCCATCTGTGTGTATTACTGGAGGATGATGTTATTATGTTGTGACCCTGAAAGCATCAGGGGCACTTGAGACATGACATTTACATGTCTCATGATTGACACTGTGGCCTTGCCGGGGCGTGTCTGAATGTGTGAGTGTGTCATGTGCATAATAACTCAGCTTAAAGGTCTCTCAGTGAATCAGGCGGGCAGGAGTTCACCCAGTGATAACGTTCATTTGCTTTTTATGAACTGCTGAGTGAGATTGATAAACCTCTGGATGTACTGTGAACTGAACGTGCTGGTTTTACTGTATGTTCATCACTGATGTTCATCTTATGACGTCCATGTGTTTGGGTCCAAATTCACCAGCTGACTAATGAAAGTCGTCCTTCATCTTAAAACAGCTGAGAGCTGCTGCTGCTGTTAAAGCTACAAATGAAGTTTCCTGGCCTCGTTTAGCATTAAAACACTGACCGAGCAGTTTACCTCTGCTCAGATCAAGGATACAGTATAACCCCACTTACCACTCAGTTGCCCCTGGTTACAGCCTCCCTCTGCTCTGCTCACACCAGGCCTTATGGGCTGCTGTTTCCATGACACCAAAGTTAACCTCCCACCATCCTATCCCTGCAAAAAAAACCTCTGTAACAGCACTGTGGGGGGGAAACTGTTTTCTTCGCAAACTGTGGGCATCTGTTGCCACTCAGTTTCCTAATCTGTACTCGGAGGACACCCACTGCTTTTCCTGGGGGGGGTTTAGCCTAAAGCTGAAAGTCAGTAAATTCATTAGATGATCAGCAAAATAAATAAACCAACACTCAACATCCAGCTATTGGATTAATTGATTGATTGTGTAATGTTTAGTGAGAAAGCACAAAATAAGTACAGTCCGTTTAACCAGGGCTCCTCAGGATGAATCGGAACAACTTTGGTGATCCCTCCATTTTCCACCTTGCGCCATCATCACGTCAAAACTCAAATTTGTCCAATAGGCTACTTTGTGTTATAAGTATAAGTATAAGTGCTAAACTGAGAAAATGAACATGGCAAACATTATACTTTCTAACCCTCAGCATGTTAGCATTGTCACTGGCACCACGTTAGCATGCTGACATTAGCATTTAGCTCAGAAAACTGCCTTACCCATGTTTAGCCTCCCAGACATTTGTTGGTTCCAGTTTTATAAATAAGTCGACGTCTGCTTCTCGTACATATGTTCGCAAACTAGGTTCAGTCAAGTTTTGGAATTCTGGTCGGACAAAGTAACTTTAAGTTGTTAGCCCAAGCTGAAGTTTAGAAAGTTGCCGATAGTTACAAGTTCCGTATGTGGTGGTATCTCTTCTTAGATGAGATCTTGTACAGCCGACCCGTGTGACCGTCATGAATCCGCCGTTCGTCACATAACTTCCCTATTTGTCAGAGTCTGCCAGATATTTACCGTCACTGTCGCCTCTGAGTGTGATTTGCGTTAATCGATATTTGCCTCCCTCTGCAGCTGCCCGTGCCGCTGCCCTCACATCACAGCTGCTGCCATATTACCAACACACTCACTAATTTACTGTGGAGTCAGATTTAACATTCACCTCACAGCTGGCATCTTGTACGACATCTGTTGCCTACACACGTCCCCACGTCACCGGGAGGATTGTTCTGTATCCCGAGAGAAATCAGTTTCAGAATTGTAATTTGCGTCAGTGGTTTGTAGTGTCACCTCACACCTAGAACACTCCGGGTTTAAATCCCTGACCGGGTTCACCTCGTATGGAACTGGCATCAAAGCACCAAAGCAGAGTTTAAAGGATGGAGATCCAGTGAGTAACTTTTACTTGTACCATTGTCTGACTCACCTGATGTAGACTCTGGGTATAAGACCATCTTTAGAGGCCAGTTTCCAGTGATGGTCTTCTCCATTTCCACTTCCAGCGTGTTACAGTTTTGAAAATCCCCTTTCGCCACAGGAAGCAGCAAGAACAACCTCTGTCCCAGTGTCTCTCACCTGAGGGTCTTCTACTGTTTTTGTGGCATCTTCTTCGAGGGTAATTAGACACTTCAAAGACGGGGATTGCTCCGAAATGTTCCCCCCAACACTGCTTTGCAGAGGCATCATTGTTTCAAGAAAACCAAACAAGCCCGGGTGTTTCTTTCCCACGTTATTAGAATGATAATGGATGCAGACGGACCATTCTTCAGTGCTGACACCACACTATTCCACCTGTGGGCACGCGTGCTCCCGATTGGTTATTGCCATCTGTCAGTTATTAATGCTGCCTTCAAAATTAGAGTTCCCTACTTCCCTCTAGTTTGATGATAGTTGTTATAACATCACAAAACGATCTGCTAAGAGTCGATTTGGCGAATTAAATTTTTCTAAATGTGAACCAAGAGGAAACAGGGCTCACGTTGATGCCCACAGTCAAACTCATTGTATCCATGGAATTCTTATACTTCCTGTTTCAGGACTTTGAATGTGACATTTTCAAAAATTCGCTTAAAAAGAGGCAAAAAACCCCATTGATGCTCAAGCTCAAATTCATGATAATGCAATATGTAGAACTCTGTGAAATACGTCTGCAGGTCTTTGCACTAATTTCTGAGATAAACTCAAATGAGTCGAGGCTGTTGCACAGGAACCGAAGAGTTCCTCGTCTGCTCTCGAGTGGAACCTGTTTGCTGCTCGACCTTTATCTCATTTTGGAAGTCATCATTTCTGGTGCACGATAATAAAATACTCTCTCTCTCTCTCTCTCTCTCTCTCTCTCTCTCTCTCTCATGCAGTGACTTTTGTTTCCTCAAATTTCAGCCTTGTAGATATTGGTACCTTTCAGACTGTGTAGCAGCAGCAGTGATGACTCCCCCACTGTATTTCTCTTCCTTCCAGAGCAGTGCATCCTACCAGCGACCGTGACCTGTATGAAACAAACAGATTTGAATCCTTTCACTCCGACACCACAGGACACTCATGCAGAAAAACAGAAGCATCTGACATTATTTTACCAATGGGAACAAAAGTCCTACCAAGCTATACTGACACATTCAACGAGAACCCAGCACATTGTCTGTGTCCCTTTACAAAACCTTGTCTCTGTATCTTAAACCTTGAATCACATTTCTACCAAGATGAAACGACCTTTCAGGTGAAAGGCCAGGAATCCATTTTCAGCTTTTCTAACACCTCGTATAAATTCAGTCACAAAAACATGCAGCACACGTTTTGTCGATTTACTGACTTTAGGCTAAAACAGACTCGTATTGTGTGTCTCATGTCCATCAAAGCCTAGACTGAGTGTTGCCAGTAGTTCAAGTGAGACGAGGCAATTTCAACAATGGTGGAATGTTAACTCTGTTTCTCTCATTTCCCTCTTATTATGGGGATTTCATCGTGGACCTCACCGGGCAAAGCGCTTACGAAAAGATTCTATCGTGTTTTGGCCTCAGAAAATCAGGTGTCGAGTCTTTGTTTGTGTTTGAAAAACAAAGGATTGAGATTCACCTCCAGGACAAACGCCTCCTGTTCTCCTGCTTCGCCTCAGTTTAAACAAATTATCTCATTAACACACTGACCGCCTCCTCCTGGGACCTAATTCCCAGTGTCATCGTCCAGGCAGTGTTTCTCTGGAGACATCATCATATGCAAATTCAAATCGGTGGCACGGGGGAAGGTTGAGGAATCTGTTTAAACAGACGCAGAAGAAGACAGTGATTAAATAACTTCCTATCACACCGGCTCCTATTTTAACACTACACCTCAGATTCCTCTCATATTTTCTCTATCCATTTATCTCAGCCTCTCGTTCCCCCCCCCCCCCCCCCCCCCCATCCTCTGCTCTTTCTCCTCCCTGCCTGTCTGACTTTTCTACAGCCCTATTCATCATTCCTCGGTGGAGGCCATGACAAGTATTGGTCGTGTCAAACTCTTTGAAAAGTACACCATCATTCGCTCTCTGTCGTCCCAAACACGCGGTCGGATCCTGGTGAAGCGTCTCATCTGAAATCTGACTGCAAGCGAGGCCTCGACTGTCGAGCTGCCAAACAGTAATGAGGCGGCTGCAGTTGTTGTGAATGGAGCTCCCCTCCTGCATGTGGAGGTGGGTGCTCTGCTGGGATCGGCACAGACTGGTGATTACATTTGTCTGAGCTTCCAGCGACATCTTAAACTGCATAGTGGGAGTGATGGAGCTGCTTCATTAGGGGGATGCTGATTCAGCAGCTCATTTCTTTAGGCTTTTATTCCTCTTTTTTTTTTTTATCTCTTGATTTTTTATCAGTCCCTGGTTTTAAAAGGCTGTCAGGAAGTCGGTGACTTATTTCCATTACTTTAAAATCGAATCGATTCTTCGTTGCATTTAACATAACTCACTATCAGTAAAATTGATTAGTTACATAACTAATGTCTTTATTCTCGTCACTTAGCTCAGTTCCATCAAAGAGGTGTTTCTCATTCATTACTTTGACTGTGGCCTTTTACAATGATCGTTATTTTTTTCACCGCTGGTAATAAAATAAACTACACGGTTTTACAAGTTGTCTGATAGTTCACATGACCTTTGATCAGAAGTCTTAAAGTCATTATCAGTTCATTCTACGTGACTGAGAACCCCCCCACTATCGCTGGTCTTCCCGTCCTGTGCTCTGATTGGCTGAAGTTCTACTCTTAGGAGGCGATCTGTCAGTGACATTTGTATCCTTGAAGAGTTCTTACCTTGGAGTCGCCGACTGACAGTCAAAGATTTGGCTCATGGCGAGTTCAAAAATGTGTTTGCCTGTGGAATATCGGAAAATTGATTGTCCAGCTTCTCAAAGTAGTGAGTCTTCAAATAAAATAAAGTTAAAAATGCTGTGTGATGTGCAACGTTGCCATTTTCTTTAATGATAAATGTAAGGTAAACTATTTTCTTTGCATCTTATCAAACACATTTCAGCTCTTTCCTCATTGTATTTTACCTGTAGTCCTGTTCTCAGCCTGTGGCCACGACGCTCCACCAATCAGTGGGTCGGGCCGTAGCCTTGAAGGAACAAGCAGAGAAAGTTTGCAAAGCACTGGAAGCTAAAAAGAACAATCTGTCCACATGTTTATTTACTTCTCTCCTGTTTCAGCTGGATGACGGAGGCTGGAATCAAACTGTGTAATTCAGGAAATTGGGCAGAAAACAGCAGGACTGTGAAAAGGGATAATTTCCCCCCAGTGGAAATGGTTCCCTTTGAATTCACTGGCAGTAAATAGAAGCCTCCCAAGTGCTCACGTCTGAAACACTCTGGTCCAAATAAAAGATGCTTGTTCTTGTAACGAGAACAAATCAGACAACGCCTCAACACAGAATGGACATCTTACCTGGCAGGTTTCCTGAATGTGCGGAGCCACCAGGGCCCCATGTGATAACATTAACAACAGCAGGACCGACATGTCACGTGGAAATGACCTCGTTTAGCTCGCCCAGGTTCTATTACCTGCCATTAAACACCATCAGGCTGCATTAAAAAAGCACCTTCGTGGGCAATGGTAGTCAATTACTGGCCGGTGAGGAAGCATATCTGGCTGTAACAGGAACCATAAAACACTGTTTGTGCAAATGAGGGCTCCCCAGAGGGCTGATTGAAGCAGGAGAGGCTGCCGATGGGCTCCAGATGCACCTGAATGCATCATCCTCGGCCGTGCACTGACACGCTGCTATTATCTGCCATCACCCAGGATTACTCATCATTAGGATAGACCCTCATGTGCATATAAACCACACACACACACACACACATCACCATCTCCGCCCCCGCTCTGCCCATTGTGTTGTGTGTAGTCACACTCCTCTAATAATAACATTATTATGTTCAGCCGGCGGATTGATGATGATTACACATCATTCCACTCTCCGCTGAGACAGAAAATAGATAAGAGTGACAGATGATCATCAACTGTGGCTCATCTCTTCATCCAGACAGGCGGCGTGTTGTTTACACCAGAGAACTGTCTGTCACTGGGGAGATGGAGACGATCACATCCTTCTCATTAAGACAAATCATGACCCGCATCTCTGTTTTTATTAGAACTTAGGCGACTGATTGGGGGGGTGGGGGGGGGGAGTCATGTTCTGGCAGGATGTGGCCCAGGTGAAGCCCCGACAGTGAAACTCTGGCCCCTCACAAAGAAGCTGGTTAGTCTGAACTCAGGTGTGGGGAAGCCTTTTCCTATCAAGGGCCATTTCAATTTTTATAACTTCCTTTGAGGGCCATAATAAATTATTGAATCCATATATCACCCTAACATCTCTAATGTGATGGCTGCTTCTCTGTTGTGAAGCGTCTGATGTCAGAGGGCGATGATGAGGTCTCTACTCTGTGTCTCTGCAAAGACAGCGATTCTCCCTCGTACCGCCACGGGGCAGAGATTCTGCTGATACGTGTGCTACTAAAAAACGACCTAAATTGACAGTAATTATTATTTAACGTGTGATTGAACTTTTCAGTTTTGCCCAGGTCCCATCCACTAACAATGATAAAGGTGGGGCTTATGAGCAATACTGCAGCCAGCCACCAGGGGGTGATCAAGATGATTTGGCTTCACTTTTCAGGAGCTGTCATGTTGTCTATGGAAGGTTCTGACCAACTGACACTTTGGTACAAGTTTGTTTTGTCCAGTTCTTGCAGCTCCACAGCAGCAAAGTCTCCTTCAACATAAAGTTTCAGCTTTTGAAGCCATTAGCCTGCTCACATTATCTCGGTTAGAAAGTTATATCGAAGAGAGTTTACTTTATTATTTAAAGTTATAATGATATCCAATGAGTGTTATTGGCCTGTTTCATCACTGCGAGCGTGACCCCACTCACTACGAATGCTGGATTGACTTTTACTTCTTCTGAAAAACACTAGAAAACAGAAAATCGTTTATCAACTTTAAAAAGTACATAAATCGATAACATACAAATTAATTAAGTTTGTTAAAATTAAGCTCAACAACTTATATTAGCACATTTTAGTGATAAAGTCAGCAACTATTGTTTATTTTTATTTTTATAAATGATAGGAAAATGATCTGACAGCCATACAACGCACATCATATATATTTACACAGTTGTATGTTCAGTAATATAAAAACATGATTTATGTGCACAGTATATGAGTTTTCACAGTGCATTCATCTGAATGTTGTTGGATTTATAAGACCACGGTGATGTGATGCATATTTTACTCTGAGCTCTTTAAATACGAATCGATTTCCTGGGTTGTACTGAAGAATTAGATTCAAGGGCCTGACTGCTGGACAAGCGCAGTAAAACATGACAGAGACCTTATTTATTGTCGGAGTCGCTGTGGAGCTGTTGTCAGGGAACCCACAATGCACAGCAGCATTCTGCCTGCACTGACATTATCGCTGTCCATTACCGGAGGGGTTTTAGATGGATGTCCATGGGTGTTCATTCATTTCTGTCCTGTATGAAAATCAACCTGCAGAAGCTTCAAGTTCGCCTCAGATGAACTTTCATCAGTGGTCATCCATCCGATATTTCCCCCATTTACCAGAGTGTCAAAGTGACATTATTATCACATTTAAAATGAATGTGTCAGCGAGCAGGGGACATTTTATTTTTTTATGTTACAGCCACAGACTCAATATAATGATGGACGACATGATGGCTCCTGAAAAGTGAAGCCTAAGCATCACCCCAGGTGTCTGGCTGCAGAATAGGTTATCAACCCCACCTCCTCCATGTTTGTGGATGGGACATAGAGCAAATTGAAAAGCTTGGATTAGCCTCCTGGGGCAATGACCATTATTTTGGTTTAGTTTTAGGTTCTGGTGGAGACAGCAGATTCGTCTTGCCCAGTCAGAAGCATTTTTGTTTGAGGAACATTATTCATGTCCTCCAAATCATCATCCAGATTAAGACCGAACTACAATGGCTTCTACAGTCACGTTATGAAACTGCATTTACCACCGTCGGCTCCAGATCCACATCAAATTACACAAACCTATAGATATCAGTCCCCTAAATATGCTGGATTTTTAAACAAGATGCATCATTATTCTCTGGGAAATTGTTGGAATTGTCCCAAAACACCTGATCTCTCAATGTTCTCCAGTCTCTTTCTTCCACCCAAGTTTTTGTGGGAATCCGTTCAGCAGTTTAACCAGCAACTGGAGAGGGATGAAAGCATCTAGGAGCGAACAGAACATTTTGTCCTCAGACACTGTGCTCACTCTTCCTGTCCAGTGGCGTTGATGACCCAGTTTGCAGAGCAGTGGCCCGATGATCTCACATTGGTGTCACGGTACCTGGTGCCGGTATTATCTCTGATCCAGAATCCGCCTGGCTGGCTGGAGTGAGCTGAACATTTTAAAATGGACGTCTGTGAAGTCTGTGTGTGTGTCTCCTGATGTTCAGCTCATTCCTGACGTGACACTGTTGAGTTAATCGAGGATGCTAAGCAGCCTCGGGTGTGACCGTAAATGAGAACATCTGTTTATGCTCATTGTGGAATCAGAGCAGTCATTACCGGTGTAACACATTTATCCAGTGTCTTGCTCGAGGATGATTTTATAGAGCGGACGACGGCCAACGGTAAAATCCTGCCGCCGAGGAAGCTGATTGGTTGTAAAGTTTTATAATCAATGTCTCTTGACACAGTGCTAAGGGAAATGTTTAATTATTTTATATGTTTGTGTGTGTGTATGTGTGTGTGTGTGTGTCTGTGTGTGTGTGTGTGTGTGTTCCAGGTGGGCTGTGATGATGGATAGGGAGAAAGGATGAGAGCTGACAGCTCAGTGAGAATCACTGTAGTTCCTCATCTATCAGATGAAACAGCTGGCAGCCACACACATACACACACACACACACACACACACACACACACACACACATGCTTTCACATACCCAATGGCAGTGTGCGTGTGTGTGTGTGTGTGTTAATAGCAGAAAGAAAAAGCAATGGCAATATCCTGAATCTGAAATGAGGGTCAATTCCCCCTCTTCTTGTTGCTATGACAACCCCAAAAACAATGATTAACGGCAAGAACGACAGAGAGACAGAGAGAGAGAGAGAGAGAGAGAGAGAGAGAGAGAGAGACAGCATTGTAGCTCTTGAAAACACAACATTAAAATGAAAAACTTGTGGAGACAGGCTGTGTGTGTGTGTGTGTTTGTGTGTGTGTGAGTGTGAGTGTGTGTGTGTGTGTGTGATGAAGGAACGCTGAGTCCTTCTTCCTCCTCCGTGTGTGTGCTGCTGTGTGCAGGATGTGGAGCCCAGCAGGAAGAAGGAAGTGCTAATTGCTTGTCTTTAGTCTGCAGTGAGAGAAGAGAGAGCAGTTAGCGCAGTGGGTCCACCGCTCTGACCGTCACTTCCTCTCTCCACTTCTTCTTCTTTTCACACATACACACAACGTGCTCGTGGTCTGTGTCGGTGAAGATCTCATAAATCGGAAGTCTCTGCCCCGGGGTGATCACCCCCAACCACCTCGCACCGACGTGTCCTCCCTCGGTGCCGGTCAAACCGAGCTTCCCACTCGCTGGTGCAGTTCCAGAGCAGGGATTAGTTCAGGGGAGAGGAGGAGGAGGCTCGGTTGAAGCCCGAAGCCTCCACTTTAGAGCGGAGCTTACCCTGGACCACATTCAGACCAGAAATAGCTCCGTGTTAAAACTCAGTGTATCGGTAAACAACGTGCTCTGCCACCTGAGTGGGCTTTCCACTGTCACTGCTGAAATGGGGACAAAAATATATAAATTACTCGTATATTTATTGCAGGGAATTTCCTAAGGATCAAAATTAGCACGTATTCTATTTCGTTTTTAGGAATGATCCCTAATATCTGAGACAGCACCAGCTCCAGCCCTTTAAAATTGTATGTCAGTGGTAAAACAATGAAACACACTAGTGTAAGCATCACTAGGATTATTTTATTTTCAATTTCTGCCAATACATTAATTTCACCTAAATCTTCAAATTTAAAGCATTCAAGCAGATCTTATTCCTCTGCATAGAATAATTATCTATCTGTAAATCTGTATCTTAAGAGGTGGCACTCTGAT
This sequence comes from Hippoglossus hippoglossus, assembly GCF_009819705.1. Lineage (NCBI taxonomy): Eukaryota > Metazoa > Chordata > Actinopteri > Pleuronectiformes > Pleuronectidae > Hippoglossus > Hippoglossus hippoglossus. The sequence goes on along the minus strand of NC_047156.1, from coordinate 3,522,710 downwards.
TGGTTTATTTTATGTTACATCAAAAGCATACTGCTAATAATTACGAGGCAGAGTGCAACTATTTTGAACATCATCTTGATCGCCCCCCTGGTGGCTGGTTGCGGTACAGGTCAGAAACTCAGCGTCCTCCATATCAGTGGAGGACGGCAGCGTTCATGTCCAGAGTTTGATTGGCTCAGCTGGATCGTTAACATTCAGCCAGAAGAGCTGAGTGACAAGGTGCAACTGATACATCTGATTGATTGATTGATTGATACAGACGTAGAGCCAACAAACCGATAGACTACTGAGGGATCTGTGACCATGCACTGGAGTCACAGTATATATAGGACAGGTTTTATATGTAGGACAGATTTTGCGACACACAATATTACTGGTGCAGGGCAGCTGGTAGTTTGTGGGTCAGGTCATCAGCAGATTGGGTTTCGATAGTTGACTTACTGATCATTTATTTGAACAAATTTGAAGCAAGAACAGAAGAGTTTATAGAATTTGATCGAACAAACAAAATCCGTCCGGTGCCTCTGACTTTTATTTTTTTAACTTATATAAATCATGCTTGCGACAAGTGCACAAAACACAGAAAGGTGAATCACATTTTCGATCACTCTTGAATCAGCTCCCTGCTGTTAGATGGGGGGGGGGGAAATGACAGGCTGCGGCGACGGCGTCTCACCACCTGTAATTTGCACCGTGGTTATGCAGATCTGCCTTTTTACCATGATTGGCTGAAGATGGAGGTTTTTAATTGCATGATTTGCTTTGTGGTATTTTGAAGATGAAGAGCTTTGATGAAAAGAGAGTTATGAAAATGTCATCGTGTTTGTGACACCTCCTCTCGACGCTGTAATGACACACGTTGACATTAAAAGGAAACGAAGCTGGGTTTCATTCGTTCTGGATACTGTGAGGGGAAGATTTGTTTTTGTCCTTATCAAGATAATTCTTAATCAACTGCTCTGAGATTTGTAGTAATTGTTATTTAATTTATTCATGATTTTTCCATCAAATTTCAATCCTCCATCAGATCTGAAAGTACTGTGACGCAGGTTTGCAAAGGTTTTCGACTTGATGCTCTGAACTCACTTGTGTCACTTGCTCTCTAAGAGTTAGACAAGAAGATTAACGCCCCCCTCTAATCCTCAAACAATAAATACGAAAACCACCACTACCAGTTTGTGTAACTCAGCAGACTGGAAACTGGGAAACAGCTTTGATGGCTTTGTGTGAGGGTGAAGAATTCAAACGACCAGCAGCTCTAAAACCATAATGTGTTTGTGTTGTAGAGAAGCAGTTGTGGCTTGATGTCTGGTGTTATTAGCCAAAAATAGCTGGGACAGGGACGTTGCCGAGTGGTGAGAGGTCGTCCTCTCGTCCCTCTGAAGGATTTGACACATTGGATCACACTATCCCATTAAAGGTGTGACCAAATCATTTCTCATATTATCCAACTTCAAGTTCACAAAGGTCTCAGCTCAGGTCACGGCAGTCAAATCCTACACCAGCACCATTAACACAAACTCCCCTTTATAACAGTTTATAACAGATTTTAAATCTTAATCTTTAATCTACGCTGCAGAACCCAGTGATCAGTTTGTCAGTTCATCTGTCCATCGGTCTGTGTCCGTTTGCCTGTAATCATTTCATACCCGGAGCAGAGCATTAAAAAACCATTTAGAATTTTTTCATTAATTTCACATTATGTGATTATGTGATTATGTGGTAGAGAAGCGTTGGGGTGTTTGCAGATATTTTTAATTTGCCGGTGGATTATGTTTTCTCCTTTAAGACCCTTTTGTATCATCGGATTATCACTAATACATCAACATGTAAACAGGACACAGTGTATTTGAAGCTGATCTTATCATATATAGGAGATTGATCCACAAATCTGTAGAAGAGTAAAAGATTTTCCTCTGAGAAGTAGTGGGGTTGAAATTTGGGGTTGCATACAATACTCAGGTAATGCACAAGTACTTAAATACTACGTTGTAATCCACTACTGTATAACAATGGTCTCCAACATCATTTACTTGTATACAACAAGTTACAACAGCTACAGCGTGAAAACACGATTACTATAATATGTTTTAAAGTCATGTAGACAAAATACAGAGTTTAACTCTCTCTGTCTTTTATTTTAGCCCCAAATCTTGTATTTTGCAGTCGATGTTTTGCCTCATCTCATCTCTCTCTTGTTGCAGCTGTCATCTCCCAGTGTGAGGTTCCCTTTGTATCTGAATGATTTCCCTCCATCAGCCATTTTTGACGGTAGAATAACCATAATGTCAGCAAATAGAGCCGATCTCCATTGGGGGAGACGGGAGGCTAACCCTAACCCTCCTTTGTAGACGACTTTCGAGCTCAGTGGGGAGAGAGTGGTCGTTGTAAATTATTTACATTGGGGTTTTCTTCGATGAGTTTCAGGTTGAATCGGTGGCTGCAGCACCAGGACTCAGATGATGGGACTCAGCTGAAATGTTCAGTGGACGCAGTCGTGTATGTGACCATGACGACGGAGCAGAACTTAAAAAGAGAAATATCACATTATATATAACATAGAGTTTGTGTGAGAGGGCATCGTGTGTTAAAAAAACACACACACATAAGTGGTACAACGTGGAGCAGGAATAAGAGAAGCTGTAGTTTTTTGTCAGACATGTAATTTGTGTGTATTCTATCCTTCAGGAAATGGGGGTAGCTCAATATCTGCTTTGGCTGACGGTTGTGTGTGTGTGTGTGTGTGTTTCTGGTGTGTTACTGGAGATTTCCTAAGTGAGTCTAACCGGGCTAGCTGGCAGCGCACAGTAAATTGGGTCACCGCTGAATTAAACACCACTGCCTCTGCTCTCAGTGCGGCTCCGCTGCTGCACCAGAGAGGGACAGGTTGGAAACAGTCATGGCCACAGAGTCTGAATAAGCAGTCGAGCCCGGGCGGACGGGGACAATGCGACCGACTGCTGCTGCTGCGAAGGCAAGAAGTGACATTTCAGAAGCCGGCCGCAAACAAACATGCCTTCTGTCACGGAAAGGTTATACCAAGCGTCTCTAAATGACGGCTTGTCTTTGTGTGCAGCAGAAATCCACACGGCACGACATCATGAGGGCCTGATACGACTTTGTGTTTCTCTCATGAGGAGGGAGAGGGGGGATGAAGTATATGAAGGGACTAATAGGGAGACTGGTATGAATATAATATACATAAAGCTAGGGGTTGATGATCCTGGAGGAGCTAACGAGAGAAGGCTTCACTTTGAAAATATACAACTGAAACATCCCACACCTTCCTATTGGCCCCCTCGTCACAGCTACACCCCCAAAAGAAACGAACATGCACTGACTGACAACCGCTGGAAGACGACTTCTGTGACTCGCTCGCTAACGTCTGTCTTTCGTCGTTGCTTCAGCGTTGTGTACGTCTCTCCGGCTCGTGAAGACTGAGGCAGGTTAGCGACAGATTGGTTTTCAGTCTGAATGAAATGATTTCTCTGATTTATTGCAGTCCTGCGAGGGCCACAGACACAGATGTGTTTTCCTGTTTTTTTCAGTCAACTGCATTTATTGATCGAGACGTGAAGAGGATTTCAGCAAATAAAACTTTCCAACCCTACGCTGTAGTGAGGTTTAGAGGAATCAGGAGATCCATCCGTCCATCCATTATCCACACAGCTTATCTTTTAAGAGCTGCTGGGGGGCTGGAGGAGATTCCTGCTGACATTGCGCGAGAGGGTACATCCTGGACAGGTCGGCAGCGAAACACAGGGTCGATACACACAGACAATGTAGAGTCTTTATTTAACTTAACCCCAGTCTTCATGTGTTTGGACTATGGGAGGAGACGGTACAGCCCAGAGAAAATCCATGCACACGCAGGGAGAACTCCACACAGAAAGACCCTGGCTGATTTGAACCCGTGAATCTTCTTGGTGTGAGGCGACGCTGCACCACCGTTCCCGGAAAGTAGGACATGAGTTGTACAAATATGGGACTGGTCCTTTCTTGTGGAATTCTTACAAGTTTCTCGCTACTTTGTGAGTCTGTATCCATAATTCATGTGAAGTCTTTTCTCCTGAGTGGTCAGAACTCAAACCAAACCAGAAAGGGCCACTTGTGCTTGATATGGGTCATCGACCAAAAAGCTGAGGCCAGAAAACAACTGCAGAAGAAAAAAAGAAAAGAAAGAGACAATAAAAATGAATCAATTCTTTGGGTTAAAATGAGAAATGCATAAACATTTTGTTCCCTAATCCTGCGACTGGGAGACGGGAGAGGGAAAGTGTAGAGCAGCACATTTTAATTCAGCCTTTCTGGAAAGCCGCAGTCCTCCTGCCCCTGTGGTTTCCCCAGCTCTCTGCAGTGGTCCCATGGCTCAACCTGCTGCATCCAGTCAGCCACGCTCAAGGACAACCACACTTTGAGGGCAAGGAAATTAATATTTGATATCTAGCTCTGCATCATGTGGTGAGCTAGACACTCAGGCGTACAGTACAGGCTGGCAGATACAGGGTTTACTCAAAGCCACGGATAACCACTCCCTTCTGTGGAGTCGGCCACAGAAAAGCTCAGACTGGATCACAATCAAACAGCAAAAAGACGTCGCTGTTAAATTTGTTAGAAGAAAATCTGCAGTATATGTAGGACACACGTGATCATTTTAAAGTCTTTATGCTCCAGAATGATCTAATCATGTAAAAGGATTATTGCTGGAAAAGAATGAGACCACCACAGTCTTACACTTTGCTGTTAATTTGATGTGCAGCACTTTTTGTACTGCAGAAATATCCAGTATGAATGAAAGTCCTTTACTTAGAAAAGTAGAGCCACACATTTTTGTACTGTAAGTACATTGTTCACAGAGGCTCCATAAAAGAGCTTATAATTGCCCCTCAGGAGACCCAGAAGCGTATCCACCATAAAGGACTGAAGAAGTAAAGAATTTCTCTGGGTTTTTCAGAAACACACCATGAAAATACAGTTTTCTTTCTGCCCTGCAGTGTTTTGACTTCTTCACAGTGATGTACAAGTATATTCTAGTGTTAGGACACCATGTTGGGTTTGGTAACAGGAGCATCTCCTCTGACCTCACCTGGAAACAGACGGGAGACTTTCAAAAATGATTTTCCAACCATTGGTTTGTCATTCTGAAGCGAGTTTAGCCAATTTTGTCCATTTTGGTTTTGTGAAACCAGAAGGAACCATATTTGGAGGAGTGAGGGGTGGAGTCTGACTTTCCGAGCCACACCTACACTAGCACCCTGCACCCATTGGACGATCTGGAGAAGTGAAACGAGACATTGAGACCATAAACTCGTTCGGAAAATGTTAATAAGTCAGTCTTCTATAGAAAATAACTTTTTTTTTTTACAACCAGTGGTTTCGCCCTCTGCTGGTCATTGGAGAATTGACACGTTTCAGCCTTGGCTTCACTCTCTGAACTCTCTGAGCCTATAACGCTCCACGGTAGATGTGGTAAAGTGAAACCGTTTTAAAGGGAGGATTTCCTACTGTTGTACGTCTGACATTTCTATGTGTGGAACAAGGATTAAGGTTGAACGAGCATAATTGGAAAACAAAGTGAAGAGTGAAGCACTCTGGGAACAAAGTCTTCAATCAAGAGAAAATGTGATTGATCTTTGCAGGAAGCACTGATTAGTTACGCTCTTGTCTTTATTACAGCAAGGTGACAGAACCCCGACAGCGGAGTAGAGGCGATGCTGCATGGTTGGCACAGAGAGCAAGGACAACGCTAAGTGTTTGATTCAGGGGATTTAAAATGTTAAACTTGTAAAATGCTGTAGTCAAATAGATCCTGCAGCTCGTTCTTTCTGCTTGTGTTCACAATCCTATTAACATATTGTGCAACTTTCCCACTAAATGAAAACTGTGGCTCAGATTCGGATACAGGCGTCAGACATCGTCCATGTTACATTGAAATAATGAAAATACATTTTCTGGAGTTTACACAACAACATCCAGTCTCATTTCATGAGCTTGTTGGTGATCAATGCTTCTCCAGAAGGCCTTGAGGTTTGGAATTGTATTTTGCATTGTGTTCTTACCGAAGCACAGAGAAGTGAAAGTGTTGGAGAAAAAATCAAGCACATGCCGGATTGATTTCACAGCAGATTGAGAAAGCACTGCAGGCAGAGTTCACATGGAGCGTGTGTGTGTTTTTGTGAGGGTGGGAACATGAAACAGCAAACAGGTATAAATATCAGCCAGTATGAGACTTTCACAGAGATACCAGCATCAGTACTTGCTGTTACGCACCAATATGAATTCTTTCATTTTATAAAATAAACAACATAGAAAAGATTACATTTTCTCAATTCAAATTCTACATATTTGTTTGTATATGTGTTTTCTATTTATAGATATACTCGTTCGTAATAATGTTTAAGGTTAAAATGTAAAATATCAAGCCTCAGTGACATTTCTGTGCCATCACAAGACCTGCTTTGTTAACTCGGCTTAAAATATGTCAGAAATAAACACTTTGACTCAAGAAATTGATCCAAAACCACAGACTTGTAATACAGGTTGGTTGGTTGAGCAGCTTCACTATTAACACGTTACTTTATTTCCTTCCATCCCCTTTAACAGGTGAAGTCAAGTACACGATACCTTAAACTGACAGTTCGCCCATAATAATACTATGTTGTGATCGTACTGTTAGAATTGTGTGATATTGAACTCGTGATTGAACTCCCTGTGTGTGTGTGTGTGTGTGTGTCTCTGCAGATGATGGTAAACTGTCTCTGGACGAGTTCCAGGCCTTCTTCTCTGACGGTACGCTGAACGAGGAGGAGCTGGAGAAGCTGTTCCACACCATCGACTCTGATAACACCAGGTCAGCACTTACTACACCGCTGCTGCATGCTCGTGTGTGTCTGTCCGTGTGTGTGTGTGTCTTTGCCTACAGCAACATTGCTTAGCAGCTGCATGAAATACGTGTGCATGTATTTGTGTGTGTGTATGTGTGCTCACTCCACCATGACTTTTGTTTTTGATCACATCTCACTATCAATTATGAAAAAGATGAAAGATGCATGCAGCTGCAAAGCCTCAGTGCCACGTTTTTTCAAAGTGTGTGTGCGTTTGTGTGCGTGGATGTGTGCGTGCACGTTCAGGTAAAATGTGTGTAATTTATTCTGCAGCGATGAAATGTCACACCCAGAACCGAAAGCTGTTTTTTATGGAAAAACCTTTAGTAAGCGAAACCTTTACGTTTAACGACAACACGAAAATGAGAAATAAAAAAAGACAGTGGGATGAAACAAAGAAAGAAGCGACTGAGGGAAAAGCAGCGTTTCCTGTTTTCACATCTGTCACCTTCTTTTCTGCTTTTCTTCTCATTCTCATTTATTTTTGCATTAGTCCTCGTGACCCTCCAGGACTTTAACCTTTCTGTGGCTACTTGCCCTCGGGATACTGTTTTGATTGGCTCTCAATAAATCAATGTATTGACCCTTTTTATAATCAGCTGGTCAGTAATCAGGGGGGTGAGTTGACAGAGCGGCTCCGTTCATTTAAACCACCTCTGAAACCTGCAGGTCCTCGAACAAAAGGAAACCAAGCAGAACAAAAACTGACCTTTATGGCTGTTGGAGAATTGGATTAGGTTCAATATATTTATATATAAAACTCCTCCACAGGGCTCAGCCGTTTTTTCCTTTTTAAATCAGCGCAGGAAGTGAACCATGCAACTGACGTCAGCCATCTTGCCCCTTGAAAGACTTTATAAATCTTACTCACTGCAGTGGCTGCAGTCAAAAAAGTTTCTGTTCATTACAGTTAAGTGGACTTGCTGCACGCCAGGCCTTGGCAGTGTCACGTGACGGCAGATAAGGTTATTGATTGGTCCCAGTGAAAGCAGAATTGACGGCGTAAGAGTTTCCTGTTGTAGCAGGAAGTTGATGGATGGGATGGAGGGATGAGGAGGAGACTGAGTGATGTCCTGCCTCCAGTCATACATCTAACTCCCTCTGTCGTTCGTTTCCTCACGTTTCCAGCTTTCTGTCCTCATCACGCTGTTTTCTGAGACTCACTGTTCTGACTAAGTGCTTGCACTGTAATGTTGCAGGAGACATGAGCTCTCAGCTGAAATACAAACGGCAGGGGGGTTTTAATTTGTTTTCTTTAGCACCTAATAAATGGATTTTACTCGGAGTCAGGGAGAAAACCACAAGTCTGATTTATTGTTAAGTCAGTTCAACAAACTATGAAGCTTCTAGAAGCTCAAATTACATAAAGAAGATAGTTGAAATGTTCACTGACAATCAACAGAAGATCTTTTGGAGAATAACTAGATACAAGAACAATTTTACGCTCAAGCAAAGCAGATAAATGCATAAGACAAAACCACCTTCTTTTAAAAATGAAAGAAAATTAGTCCCTACTGCTCTGCAGGTCAGCTTCAATGTCCCATAATGCAACTCAGTTGTATTTTTGCATTTGACCTTCTCTTCCTGGGAAACACATTTTAACCCATTAAGTTGGCAAATCTACATTTACAAAATCTTTTCATTTCTCAGCCTCTGAAGCAGACAGAGACAAGAAACATTAGACTTTAAGTGTGACTTATTACCTTTCCCCCAAAGTTCGTGAACAGTTTTTAAAGAACCATTAAAGCTGACATCCCCTCGTTTCCCTCGAACACGTCTCTTTATCTGCATCTTCTTCATTGTTGTTTTCAGCGATGCACCTCAGCTCTAATCTGCTTCCATATCGCTCTCCTCGCTCAGATCGTTCATCATTGTCTGAAACGCTACTTTTCCGCCGGCTAACAGCTCTAACAGACAAACAAACGACATTTCCCATAATGCATTCTGCCTTTCCTGTGAGTATTTCAGTGAACCACGATGTGTTTCTTCAGTCACACGCCTTGAAAACGGTGACATCATATAAAACCTGCACGTTTCATCTGTTTCTAAAGGCGAGACGAACACAAACGTCGCACCCCCGATCTTAAAGGTATAGACACGTATATGCTGCGTCAGGTCTAAATGGGTGAAAATACAGTCACATTGTTTTAAAGAAGCGGTAAAGCTGTGTTTTAGTTCCTACCACAGGTGAAGTTCTGAAAATACTGGATCCTCTATGTCCCATAATGCAACTGGACTGGATTTCTCTGTAGATCCTCTGAGCCTCGGAAACGCTCGTCCACTTCAATGACAGAATCAAGGTTATTTTAATGATTAAAATCAGTTGAGTTTCTCTTTATTGTGCATAAACCACGTCAGACTTCACTAAGATACTGTGTGAAAGCACCGCATCAGCACTCTGCATTTAAATGTATGTATGATTTTAATGAAACCTAATGTCATAGAAACATACGCTGACTCTTCCTGCCAGCGATATGGTTTAAACCCCAGGATTAATGGGACTTGAATATTATTACTAACACCCGGGGGCCTGCATCGGTTGCAGAGAACCACATAATTACCGGTTTATTTCCTGTGTGAAAATGCAGCGGACGTCTGGAAGCGCCGTTTGGATGGTAAACAATCTGCCTCTGTTATTTTAGCCAACTGAATAAACAGGGAAATACATTTCATGTTGGATAGAACTGGACTTTTAGTGGAGGTCTTTAAAGCCCATCTGTCACAGTGATAGATCAGGACTCATGCTGGCAGAAGCTCTGCAGGAGGAATCTAACTGCAGCTTAATAAAATCATATGAGCCATTAACAAATCAGCCCGTTCATCAAGGGTCAACCAGATAAAACAAAGCAATAACCTGCTGATATTTCTAATATTTACTGTTTTATTCCAGGAACTTTCTCCTTTTTCCGAACAGTAATTTATGATTAAGATGAACAGATGGCGTCTTTCCGTCAGTCTGTTCTCCGTCCTCGGTTCTCCCATCATCAGTTACATCTCATCCCTCTTTTGGCTGCATGAAGAAGAGAGGATCTTCTTTTCCCCCTCTCTTCCTCCCTGCCGCTCCTCCCTCGTTCTCCTCTACAGCCGGTTTCATACATGAACTCCAGAAAATGAGGTCCAGAGCACGAGATTCTGCAGTGAAACACATCAAACCCCTCGGCGTGAGGCGTGGCGCAGCATGCAGGGGCGAGACGTTTACATTTTGCTGCAAAGATAAATCGCTGTGGACAACAGATCGAGAAAAGTTCTCAAATCTCGTCTTTCTAAGATATTTTCTTTGTTCTGCGTCGGTCGTGTGTTGGAAACGTCATCAACACCCCCACTGACTTCTTGTGAATCTTGTGCTACATGTATTCAGACATTATCCAGAGCTTTTACTAGAAGGCCGGCAGGAGAAACTCCAGAGAATGTCCCGTTCTTTTGTCTTCTCACGTTCAGCCCCTCTGGACAATGTCTGGAGATTCAGTGCAGGTCTGAAAGCTGCATTTCTCTCCTGGTCAGTCGACCGGGGACAGTCTCCTTTAGAATTCACCGTCAGCTGAGCATGAATGATGGCAGATTGATTCAGACTCCTGTCAGTCTTGTTGGGCTGCTCCCTGCCTGCCAAAGACTGTGTGTTTGTGTGTGTGTGTGTGTGTGTGTTGAGGTGATGAGCAAGCAACAAAAAGAGAAGGATTCATTCATTCATTAAATGTCCTGTCCTATCAGTCCTGTATTTATGCCTAAATTCCAAAAGCCTTTCCTCAGTTTCTGACCCTGCTCTTCTACTTCTCCCTTTCTTTCCTTCCTTCCTTCCTTCCTTACATCCTTCCTTCCTTTTTCTCCCTCTGCTGCTCCACTTCCATGCTGTGATAGTAATGTTGACACGAAGGAACTCTGTGGTAAGTGACTGCCCACACACACACACACACACACAAACACACACACACACACACACACACACACACCTGCCGCTGCCCTCATTCTCTGTCTTATCTATTATTAAAAATAATTTCTCCGTTGAAATGCAATTATTATTTCAGGAAAATATTTTAATTTTAGCTAATTCATTTCAGTTAACCGTCACAAATTACTTTGTGACTCTTAAAGTTGTGTAAACCTTGTAATGTTCCAATTAGTGTGTGTGTGTTTGTGTGTGCAGACTACTTTGCTAAACACATGGGGGACTATGAGGGAGTTCTGGCCTCGTTGGAAACACTCAATCTTTCCATCCTTAAAGCCATGGACTTCACCAAGAAGGTAAGACTGTGTGTGTGTATTTGTGTGTGTGTTCCTGTACTTTATATATAATTATATATATATATATATTACATATGCACTTATATTTGTGAAGCCCATTTAAGTATAGACCCTACAGAGTGAGGACCGGCCCTCGTTTTTCAATGGACTGTTTGAGCTTTAAGACTTGGTGTTAGGGTTAGAATTAGGTTAAGGTTAAGATTAAGGTTAAGATTAGGGTTAAGGTTAAGGGCTAGGGAATGTATTATGTCAATGAGTGTCCTCACTAAGTGTCCTCACACGTGTGTGTGTGTGTGTGTGTGTGTGGCAGTCAGCTGCAGAGCTGTAATGTGTTATCCTAGTTTTTCCCATGTGCTATATATAGCAGCTGGTGCACAGCCCCATTCTGATATCCATGTTCATGTTACAGCCTCTGTGTGTGTGTGTGTGTGTGTGTGTGTGTGTGTGTGTGTGTGTGTGTGTGTGTGTGTCTCTATATCTCCATCCACCAGCTCGGCCTTTATCTGTCTCTCAGCTGCAGCCATTCAGCAGAACTCAAGGCTACTTTCCCTCTAACGAGCAGACGTTGTTTAATCAATCAGTCAAGTGTCTCTCTTGTTCCGTTGCTGTTTCACGTACACGCTCCCTCTGCTCTTTTGTCCTGGGAGCTGGGATATTATTATTCTATAGTCTGCTGCGGGCAGTGAGGAGGAGTGTTGTGTCGGGAGCGGAGCGGCCTGCTGGCTCTAGAAGTCAAATCACCAAACCGAAGCTCGGCCGCTGCTGACCGGTGAAATACTGGTGGAGGATTTGTGAGAGTGTGTGTGTGTGGGTGTGTTTTTGGCTGCGAGGCTACAGTCGACTTCACTGCAGAGAAAGAGACTCTAGACGATAAAATATCCACGTTTCAAAAACAGTCTAGACGCTGCTCCTGTCTGTCAATAAGCACTTTCTTTTAATTGAAGATTTCCAGTTGTAACTCTTCTATTTTACACTACATCTCTACTGATGTTGCCCAGTTTCAATCAGGTGTGGTTTTACTTTGAGGCCCATAAGATTGTGTGTTCTCATCTTAAAGCAAATAGGCAAAACATTCAGCGTTTCCACTCTGACATTCACTGACTGTAAGTTTTTGGTGTGTAAAGGTTTAGAGTATAAATGACTTTTCTTATGTCATTTTCTTTTTTCATTTCTGCTGCCCCTGTTTCCCAGTGGCCACTCACGGTACAGCAACAGAAAAATCTCAGTTTTGTCTTTTTTTTTATTTACAACACTTTCACACCGACCTTGTTTTGTGCTGAGCTTCTGACTTTTCTGTTTAGTTCAAACCAAACTATGAAAGATTCTTCGGATCAAGGTCCAGACCAACGGACCCAATTAAATCCGAGCAAATAAGTCGGTCTCAGAAAGTAGAGACGGCATCAAACAACATACAGAGATAAAGAAGAGGAGGCGGCTGTATGATTCCTGCCGTTATCACCTCTGACGATATAATATTTGAATGATGACGACGTGTATTTTGCAGAGAGTAAAACTATATTGATATTACAACGGCAACGAAATTGAAAAAGTGAACCAGTTCAAACAGACACACCACTTTTTTCTATTTTCACGTCGATGAATCCCAGCCACCGCTGCTACAGAGCGCTGGTGTCATTTTATTTAAAGTTTATTTTTATTGAATTAGTGTCACGTGACCACATCACACCAAACTCAACGCTGGAATCATTGGATCTATTCGATACCTTTCCCTGTACTTTTGGTCTCATTGTTCCTACCACTAACTTTCTCTTTGCGTTCACAAATGATAATCGTTCCTTTTCGTAGAATCAATACATCACGAGCGAGACACAGAGGAAACTGATGCATCCAAAGAGCTGAAGCACCATAAGAACTGAAGAGAATCTCCAGAGTGAAGCAGATGTGAGTGGGTGGAGTTTGAAGACAGAGCGTGACATCAGCTCGGGCAGAAGGCTGCGGCCTGAGTCCTGGACCTTTTACATCCCTGTGAGAATTGATTAGTTCTCCATCCACCTCTGTGAATATAGACGCAGAGAGATTAAGTGGAGCAGGTGAGCAGACTTTGTACCTGGCTGGTAGCCTAGTCTGTTCTGCACTGAAGTGCTTTCTCTTTTACTTTAAAGCACTCTGTTGGAACCTGAAGGGAGTTTGCAGTGAGAATAAAATGAGTCATCTGAAATTTATATCCCAGCAGTCTTGGCTCTATTATGCCGCGGAGACCTTGCCAAATTCTTGCAATGTAAGACAGGATGAATAAAATTACAGACTACAGTGCTGCTCATGGATTAAAACACGCTACAGTAGCCATTGTGATACCTGCACCATCTTCTCGGCCGTTAGTTTTCTCAATAGACAATAAATCTGAGAAAGAAAAGAATCTGATGTGCATTGGACTTGACGGACAGTTATAGAGATGCTGATGCTCTCTGTCTGTGTCGCCATCGCTCATCCTCCTCCCCTGTATTCTCCCAGAGGGACGGCCAACACACTAATAATTCATGCAAATGTGATATTTCCATCCACTTCATGCAGTATTCATTATTTTGACTGTCAAGGTATCAATTAGCGGAAGCAGTCGCCGCTGCCTGGAGCTCATGGGATTCTGCAAATAAGCAGATCATAAAGTAATTACTGGTGATTAATAAACTCAGATCACCTCTGACCTCAGATCACAGCATATTTATTGCAATTATCCTGCTAATAACGAGAGAATTAGAGGAGTCATTTCAAAGACGTAATTATCTTCAGATGGTAAAATTAGATTTGTGCCCTTTGCTTTATATTAGTTATTAACTGCATATTATTGATTTATTAATGTATTAACCATAGGCTGTATAGATATTAGTTTTTCATTCAAGAGCTTGGTCTTTGAGTTTGAGAGCAGCGCTCATTGATTTCATGTTCAGATTTTTCGTAACGCTTTCACTCAAATCCCTGCGCTTGCATTCAGATAGCCCCTGCTGCCAACACTGTGCACTTTCAGGCACATATTTTGTTACTTGGGCAGATTCAGCTCCTCTTCTCACGCTCACACGGAAGCAGTGTGAGCGTGAGAAGAGGAGCTGAAGCTGTAAGGCAGGAAATCTGTCCAGGGAACGAAATATCTGAGCACAAGCGCACAGTTCGAGCACAAACGGATGCTAGTTGAGTGTGAGCGCAAGGGGCATTACAGAATCTGAGCGTGAAATCAAGTTCTGCTCTTCAACTGAAAAATAACGATGGGGAAAAAACCCATACGACGTGTCTCCACTTCCTCCGTCTTGCACAGTAGCGCTCGGGGGATGGGATCAGGTTATTGAGGTCTTGCCAATACATGCACTCGACCAATCACAGTCAGTCTCAGCTGTCAATCGTGACGTTTTATCCCTATTTTTAGAACGTCAAATAACTAATTAAAACCAAAAAACCTTTTGATGTGTACTTTGACTTGTTACCTTGGGCCAGGTCTCATCCACTAACATGGAGGAGGCAGGGTTTATAATCTATATTGCAGGGTGGTCTCACTTTTGGTGAAGTGTCACATCCTTCATCTTTATATACAGTCTGTGATATTAACATTGAAAAGACAAATATAACATTTTCACATCCCATTGCAGCTCAACTTGGCATCACACGAAGAGCTCCCTAAGTCACTATAGTGACAGTTGCCATGGAGGTCGGGAACAGTTGTCATGGCGATAGGTTGAGTTGATGTCAGCTTGTTAGGACAAAACGTTGCTCAGCCAACTTTCGCCCGAGTTTTGTATTTGCAAGCGTATCTCGCTCGTGTCGTCATCCAGATGCAGGACGGACCTCGGGCTCCATTAGAAACCTCTGACATCCCCGTGACACTTTTCATACTTTACTGTGGTTTCTCCTGGCGATGCTCAGTTCATCATTTTTGATCAAGACCAAAGATTGTTCTGCGTCAAGAGCTGTGAGCAGTGAAGACAGCTGAAGAATAAATACTTTGGGAAAAAGAGAGGCTGACAGTGAGTTTGTTTGGCCGTGACGGATTCAGAGAAAACCCTCCTGCACGTCTGCCTCTTCGCTGCAGCAGCGTTTCAGTCACGCTCCCAAATGACGGCTCACAATTTCATGAACAAATAATCTAAATATGTAATCCACATGGAGCTCGTGCTTCAAATCCAGCGTTCTTTCAACTGTTTGTCTCCTTTTCTTTTTGTGTGACAGCTTTTTACAGCAATAACAGAATCTGGTTCCAGAAAACTTTTTTTAATTGGCTTGGCAGGTGGAGTGTGTGTGTGTGTGTGTGTGTGCGTGTGCGCGTGTGCGTGCGCGTGTGTGAGTGGTGATGAGCAGGCAACAAAAAGAGAAGAGGGCGAATGAATTAAATCTCCTGTCCTATCTGTCCTGTTTAAATGCTGCTGTGTTTAATGAGCCACTCTCATTAGCAATTTTTTTTTCGAGCTTTCACTGAGCGAGCCACCGCACTCTGACGAATCTGCAGGCGCGCACACACACATACACACACACACGCACACACACACACACACAATCACTCACGCACACTAAAATCTTGTTATGCCCAAGTCTTTTTTTCAAATCAGTTCAGGAAATTGTTTTGTGCCGGTGAGTGACCCTCCACGAGGCTTGTAGCTGCCTCTCATCCGACTCCTCCTCCCCATCTCCTCTTCCTCTCACCTCTCTTTTCTCTCATCTTCTCCTCTTTCATCTCCGCTCTCTATTGTCTTCTTCCGCCCCCGAGCCATCACCACCTCCCCTCCACCTCGGCCTCTTCATCCCCTCCTTTGTTCGTGAAGATGAAGGTGAAGTAGATCATGGGTGGGGGGGGGGGGGGGGGGGGGGGTACACAGTAACGATGGAGCAGTGTGAGGGGAGAATGATGGATGGAGGAGAAAGGGAAAGAGGGAAGAGGGAAGTTGGGTGAGAGGTCGGAGTGAAGATGGTGATGAATGAAGAGAGGTGAGTAAAACATCTCAGCTCAGTCGGAGGCAGCGATCTGATTCTTGGTGAAGCAGTTTGCGTAACGTTCATCACTTATTCATTTGGATTTAATGGGTTTCAAATGAAGATTATATCCACTACAGTATGTTGGGAAAGCTGAGTCTGTGTGCTCCCTTAATGAGATTCTTTTTATGGATCCCTCAAACCAACAAAACGCTATAAATGCTATCAGTTAAACGTATGATTCTAATGCTTGAATGAATGATATAGTTTCTTCAATAGTAAAATTAAATGTTAAAGGAAAAGAGTGATATTATAACTAATATTTTGCCTTTAATGTCAAACTGGCAAATGAAGATTTCACCCTCAGATACACGCACATGGCCACACCCAATTAATTCACATCACCGTAAGGGAATTGGAGAATGTGCTGAAGAAAATGGGAAATGTTGCGTGTAAAGAAAAGATTGAATGAGCTACAAACGAAGAAAAACATCAGGAAAACGAGGATGACGTTCAGTAGAATGCACCAAGGACAAATAGTCCTTTTCATTTTAATCAAACTGCACTAAATTAAAAACACTCACAGATATCACTCCCCTAAATATGAAAATGTAATGGGTTCTTCCCTGACGCATAACAAGTCCTTTCACCAAGAATCGTGGAAATCTGTCCTGTATCTTTTGTATATTTCTGTTCATAAACCATCACACATGGGTGAGCACATACCTTTCTTGGCAGAGGTAAACATCAGGAAAACTAGAATGTCCATTAGTAAATGCTTCAAGGCCAAACTGTTCTTTTAATTTCTTCGAGTTTTACCAAATTGGTCACTTTCATGTATCAGTTCCCTGAATATGCCTGATTACTTTCATCAAAGCCATGAATTATTCACTGGGAAATTGGAGAAAATAATAAAAGAACAAACACCTTATGTGGCAACGTTATAGAAAGTAACAAAATAATTCCTGGATCCACCCCAAAATTCAAATGGTTCTTTCTTGGCTTATGTCCCGTTCCTTCCATGACCTTTGTCAAACAAACAACGAACATGGGCAGAAACATTACCTCCTTCGTTCAGTTAAGTAAAGAGTTTGTAAATAATCAATAGAATAAATAATAAATCAAGTAAATTGATTAGAAATGTGAAGAAAATCCTTGTCAGGGAGCATATTGTCTTCATCTCTATAATTTGATTGAGTTCAGTCAAATGAGTGTGTGTCTGTAGCCACCAGGTGCCAAGAGCTCAGTCTGGATCATTCCTGCGATCACAGCAGCCTCGACGCATGTATATATATTATATATATCATATACATGTAAATCAGTCAGTGATGTAAACCCCGATAGCAAGTGCATCCCTCAGCCTCTGAAACCTGGTGTCCAAGGTTACCGTTTCCCTGGTAACCAAGAAGCGGGATGCTGCTGTGAGAGTGCTGGGTGTAAAAGGAATAAAGTTCGACTGGGGGAAGGAGGAGATGTGAGGGAGTTGACACAGACAGGTTTGGGTGAAAGAAGAATTTGACGGTGAAGATAGAACAGAAAGACAGAGGCGGTGGGAAGACGCTGAGAGAGAAAGAACTGACGGGGCCGAGCTTAGGAAAATGGAAATGAAGGAAGTGTAGTGATGGGATACGAGTCTGATATCAGTCAAGAGGTCAGACGCAGTAACACAGAGTTGACGGGGGTCAGAGCCGCTTGACATCTTTCTCACGGCTGACATTACAGTCAGGAATTACTGATTACATGGTTTCATTTCATCATCCTGCTCCTGCCGACTCAGGGCTCCAGACTAACGTTTATTACAAGCAGCCCATATCCTCTTACTTAAAATATTAGGGGCACAAGCAGAAAATGTAGGGACACACCTTAAATCGACCTACAATGCAGTTATTAACACCCCCCCCCACCCCCCCCCCCATAAATAGACAATTTTTTACAAGTTTTACATTACAGGCAGTATGTTTTAATATCCTACTTCCTCTTCTTCTTTCCCCATTATGTATCCTTTAACCTTTTAACTCCAAAGGGTAAGGTGAGTTTCCTCTCCTTATGATCTCACCTTTGATCAAAGGCTAGAGAACATGTATGTAAGGCCCTATCCTGATGTTGGCTGAACAAAGTAGAAGCTGCAGAAGAAAACAGAGACCTGTTAACATTTTGAGAGATTGGTAGACAACTGGTTACTAAACCACACAGACGCCATGGACCCATCCAAACTCAATCTGATTGCCTGCGTGAATTTCCCTCCAGTGACCTTGTCCCAAATAGTGTTGGACATGAACTGCTCGGCTGAGTCTCATGACCACGATGAGATCAACAGGTCCACTGCGAAGAGTTTATGCAAACAGGTTCTTAAACTGTCCACCAGGGAAATCCGAAAAAGCATCAAGTCAATCATTTTAGATTGGAAAGAGAAATCCCCAAGGATATATTCACTTGTACGACCGGATCAGTGTTACTTTGGACTAGATGAGGACTTCGTCCTGAAGAACATGAAAGACATCCTTCCACAGTTTTTCTGTCACATTTTATCGAATGACTCAGGAATTTACTGTGAGAGCCTATGTGAATTCAGCCGATTAATTGCTCAAGAGATAGTGAGCAAAATAAACAATCGCATAGGCATGATGCTTTCAGACACTTCTGAGGGAAGGCGTGATATTCCAGAAAGTTTAAACGCAATGATCGTTCTAATTGGCAATATAACAAATTGCTTGCGCCTGAAAATGTGCCAGTGCGTGGTGCAGCAAGGAGAAGGCAACACAACTCCCCTCCTACTGGACAGCCAGGAGGGGACAACACAAATGGTGATGAGCAAAGACAGCTGTGACATAGTTTATTCTACATCACAGAAAGCAGTGATGGAGATCCTGGTGGACACTTCATCCATCACCAGCAGTCAAGCAGAAGACCAGGACCTTCATGAGGACAGGGGTGACCAAGTCAGACATGGGAAATCTGATGATGGAAATTCTGACGCTGAAGAGGATTCAGATGTTATTTCACATAGCCTTCATTTTGGCAGAACCGCTGTCCCTTGTCTTTCTGAGCCAGCAGATGATCACAAAAGTCCCACACTGGTCGCCACTTCATCCATCAACCAGTGTGATGAAGAAGACCAGGACCCTCAAGAGGACATGGATGAAGAATTCAGGGTCATCTCACATCTCAGGGATTCAGAGGAGAGTTTGAATGCAGATGATGGAAATGCTGAAGCTGGAAATTCTGGAGATGAATCTTCAGATGAAGAAAATGCTTATGATGAATCTGCAGATGACCGAAGTGCTGATGATGGAAATTGTGATGCAAAGGAGGATTCAGATCATGTTACACAACACTCTCGTTTGGGCACAACCACTGTCAAGCCAAGGCTGGCTTCTGAAGTCCGGCATCCTTGTGAGCCAAGAGTGATGTCAGCGCAGGACTTCGCTAACATAGAGATGGGCTTGGTTATTGTGAGGCTTGTGTCCTATACCATAAAGAAGGCCAAAGTATTAATGACTCTGAAAGATTCGGACATTATTATCAAAAATCTTCTTGAGAAGGCAAAGCAGCAGATCCATCCCAATGAAATGAGCGTAACCACAGGTAAAAATGTTGACAAGATCCACAAGGCTGTGTTCAAAGAACTGCTTCAGAAAATTGGCACTGCGAAGGAGATTCTGAAAGTCATGGAGACACAGGTGGCTGACTGCATCTTCATTGACGTCTTGAGGATTCAATTGACGTCACCTAAAAAGAAAGGACCTTTCCGCAGGTTCTTCTCATCCATGGGCAAATTCTTCAGGAAGAGATTTAGGGACCTGATCAAGTCAAATCCCAAATAAAGAGTGCTACCATGCATGTGTATTATAACAGTTTGGTTGGTGGGCGTTTTGCTGGTGATCTAGTAACAATACGTGTAAAGGTGTAAATGATTACAGGTGCAAACATGGTGGAGGCAGTAGTATTTAAATGAGAAATTTATTTATTTATTCAGGAAAATGTCAAATTCAATGGATTTTCAAAAGCAGCACTGTTTACGGTGTTAATGCGATGTCGTTGTGTGTCGCACTGTCACTGAAATAAAGAAGATAAAGTTCGATATGAAAATGAATACAATTTGGTCACATCCAGTCAACGTCTGACTGTGAGTCAAGTCTTGTGTTGTACTGAGCGCACAAAATGCTGACAACTCATTTTTAATGCTGTTTAAATGCAGCATCGTAAACTCTGGAAGCTGTGTGTGTGTGTGTGTGTGTGTGTGTGTGTGTGTGAACTCGCTCCTGGAAGTTTGGGTGAAAGAAGAATTTGACGGTGAAGATAGAACAGAAAGACAGAGGCGGTGGGAAGACGCTGAGAGAGAAAGAACTGACGGGGCCGAGCTTAGGAAAAGAGAAATGAAGGAAGTGTAGTGATGGGATACGAGTCTGATATCAGTCAAGAGGTCAGACGCAGTAACACAGAGTTGACGGGGGTCAGAGCCGCTTGACATCTTTCTCACGGCTGACATTACAGTCAGGAATTACTGATTACATGGTTTCATTTCATCATCCTGCTCCTGCCGACTCAGGGCTCCAGACTAACGTTTATTACAAGCAGCCCATATACTCTTACTTAAAATATTAGGGGCACAAGCAGAAAATGTAGGGACACACCTTAAATCGACCTACAATGCAGTTATTAACATTTCCCCCCCCCCCCCATAAATAGACAACTTAAGTTTTACATTACAGGCAGTATGTTTTAATATCCTACTTCCTCTTCTTCTTTCCCCATTATGTATCCTTTAACCTTTTAACTCCAAAGGGTTAGGTGAGTTTCCTCTCCTTATGATCTCACCTTTGATCAAAGGCTAGAGAACATGTATGTAAGGCCCTATCCTGATGTTGGCTGAACAAAGTAGAAGCTGCAGAAGAAAACAGAGACCTGTTAACATTTTGAGAGATTGGTAGACAACTGGTTACTAAACCACACAGACGCCATGGACCCATCCAAACTCAATCTGATTGCCTGCGTGAATTTCCCTCCAGTGACCTTGTCCCAAATAGTGTTGGACATGAACTGCTCGGCTGAGTCTCATGACCACGATGAGATCAACAGGTCCACTGCGAAGAGTTTATGCAAACAGGTTCTTAAACTGTCCACCAGGGAAATCCGAAAAAGCATCAAGTCAATAATTTTAGATTGGAAAGAGAAATCCCCAAGGATATATTCACTTGTACGACCGGATCAGTGTTACTTTGGACTAGATGAGGACTTCGTCCTGAAGAACATGAAAGACATCCTTCCACAGTTTTTCTGTCACATTTTATCGAATGACTCAGGAATTTACTGTGAGAGCTTATGTGAATTCAGCCGATTAATTGCTCAAGAGATAGTGAGCAAAATAAACAATCGCATAGGCATGATGCTTTCAGACACTTCTGAGGGAAGGCGTGATATTCCAGAAAGTTTAAACGCAATGATCGTTCTAATTGGCAATATAACAAATTGCTTGCGCCTGAAAATGTGCCAGTGCGTGGTGCAGCAAGGAGAAGGCAACACAACTCCCCTCCTACTGGACAGCCAGGAGGGGACAACACAAATGGTGATGAGCAAAGACAGCTGTGACATAGTTTATTCTACATCACAGAAAGCAGTGATGGAGATCCTGGTGGACACTTCATCCATCAGCAGCAGTCAAGCAGAAGACCAGGACCTTCATGAGGACAGGGGTGACCAAGTCAGACATGGGAAATCTGATGATGGAAATTCTGACGCTGAAGAGGATTCAGATGTTATTTCACATAGCCTTCGTTTTGGCAGAACCGCTGTCCCTTGTCTTTCTGAGCCAGCAGATGATCACAAAAGTCCCACACTGGTCTCCACTTCATCCATCAACCAGTGTGATGAAGAAGACCAGGACCCTCAAGAGGACATGGATGAAGAATTCAGGGTCATCTCACATCTCAGGGATTCAGAGGAGAGCTTTGAATGCAGATGATGGAAATGCTGAAGCTGGAAATTCTGGAGATGAATCTTCAGATGAAGAAAATGCTTATGATGAATCTGCAGATGACCGAAGTGCTGATGATGGAAATTGTGATGCAAAGGAGGATTCAGATCATGTTACACAACACTCTCGTTTGGGCACAACCACTGTCAAGCCAAGGCTGGCTTCTGAAGTCCGGCATCCTTGTGAGCCAAGAGTGATGTCAGCGCAGGACTTCGCTAACATAGAGATGGGCTTGGTTATTGTGAGGCTTGTGTCCTATACCATAAAGAAGGCCAAAGTATTAATGACTCTGAAAGATTCGGACATTATTATCAAAAATCTTCTTGAGAAGGCAAAGCAGCAGATCCATCCCAATGAAATGAGCGTAACCACAGGTAAAAATGTTGACAAGATCCACAAGGCTGTGTTCAAAGAACTGCTTCAGAAAATTGGCACTGCGAAGGAGATTCTGAAAGTCATGGAGACACAGGTGGCTGACTGCATCTTCATTGACGTCTTGAGGATTCAATTGACGTCACCTAAAAAGAAAGGACCTTTCCGCAGGTTCTTCTCATCCATGGGCAAATTCTTCAGGAAGAGATTTAGGGACCTGATCAAGTCAAATCCCAAATAAAGAGTGCTACCATGCATGTGTATTATAACAGTTTGATTGGTGGGTGTTTTGCTGGTGATCTAGTAACAATACGTGCAAAGGTGTAAATGATTACAGGTGCAAACATGGTGGAGGCAGTAGTATTTAAATGAGAAATTTATTTATTTATTCAGGAAAATGTCAAATTCAATGGATTTTCAAAAGCAGCACTGTTTACGGTGTTAATGCGATGTCGTTGTGTGTCGCACCGTCACTGAAATAAAGAAGATAAAGTTCGATATGAAAATGAATACAATTTGGTCACATCCAGTCAACGTCTGACTGTGAGTCAAGTCTTGTGTTGTACTGAGCGCACAAAATGCTGACAACTCATTTTTCATGCTGTTTAAATGCAGCATCGTAAACTCTGGAGTGTGTGTGTGTGTGTGTGTGTGTGTGTGTGTGAACTCGCTCCTGGAAGTTTGGGTGAAAGAAGAATTTGACGGTGAAGATAGAACAGAAAGACAGAGGCGGTGGGAAGGACGCTGAGAGAGAAAGAACTGACGGGGCCGAGCTTAGGAAAAGAGAAATGAAGGAAGTGTAGTGATGGGATACGAGTCTGATATCAGTCAAGAGGTCAGACGCAGTAACACAGAGTTGACGGGGGTCAGAGCCGCTTGACATCTTTCTCACGGCTGACATTACAGTCAGGAATTGTAAGCAAGCACAAGCAGAAAATGTAGGGACACACCTTAAATCGACCTACAATGCAGTTATTAACATCCCCCCCCCATAAATAGACAATTTTTTACAAGTTTTACATTACAGGCAGTATGTTTTAATATCCTACTTCCTCTTCTTCTTTCCCCATTATGTATCCTTTAACCTTTTAACTCCAAAGGGTTAGGTGAGTTTCCTCTCCTTATGATCTCACCTTTGATCAAAGGCTAGAGAACATGTATGTAAGGCCCTATCCTGATGTTGGCTGAACAAAGTAGAAGCTGCAGAAGAAAACAGAGACCTGTTAACATTTTGAGAGATTGGTAGACAACTGGTTACTAAACCACACAGACGCCATGGACCCATCCAAACTCAATCTGATTGCCTGCGTGAATTTCCCTCCAGTGACCTTGTCCCAAATAGTGTTGGACATGAACTGCTCGGCTGAGTCTCATGACCACGATGAGATCAACAGGTCCACTGCGAAGAGTTTATGCAAACAGGTTCTTAAACTGTCCACCAGGGAAATCCGAAAAAGCATCAAGTCAATCATTTTAGATTGGAAAGAGAAATCCCCAAGGATATATTCACTTGTACGACCGGATCAGTGTTACTTTGGACTAGATGAGGACTTCGTCCTGAAGAACATGAAAGACATCCTTCCACAGTTTTTCTGTCACATTTTATCGAATGACTCAGGAATTTACTGTGAGAGCTTATGTGAATTCAGCCGATTAATTGCTCAAGAGATAGTGAGCAAAATAAACAATCGCATAGGCATGATGCTTTCAGACACTTCTGAGGGAAGGCGTGATATTCCAGAAAGTTTAAACGCAATGATCGTTCTAATTGGCAATATAACAAATTGCTTGCGCCTGAAAATGTGCCAGTGCGTGGTGCAGCAAGGAGAAGGCAACACAACTCCCCTCCTACTGGACAGCCAGGAGGGGACAACACAAATGGTGATGAGCAAAGACAGCTGTGACATAGTTTATTCTACATCACAGAAAGCAGTGATGGAGATCCTGGTGGACACTTCATCCATCAGCAGCAGTCAAGCAGAAGACCAGGACCTTCATGAGGACAGGGGTGACCAAGTCAGACATGGGAAATCTGATGATGGAAATTCTGATGTTAGAAATGTTGAAGATGGAAATTCTGGAGATGAATGTTCAGTTGATGTAAATTCTGACGCTGAAGAGAATTCAGATGTTATTTCACATAGCCTTCCTTTTGGCAGAACCGCTGTCCCTTGTCTTTCTGAGCCAGCAGATGATCACAAAAGTCCCACACTGGTCGCCACTTCATCCATCAACCAGTGTGATGAAGAAGACCAGGACCCTCAAGAGGACATGGATGAAGAATTCAGGGTCATCTCACATCTCAGGGATTCAGAGGAGAGTTTGAATGCAGATGATGGAAATGCTGAAGCTGGAAATTCTGGAGATGAATCTTCAGATGAAGAAAATGCTTATGATGAATCTGCAGATGACCGAAGTGCTGATGATGGAAATTGTGATGCAAAGGAGGATTCAGATCATGTTACACAACACTCTCGTTTGGGCACAACCACTGTCAAGCCAAGGCTGGCTTCTGAAGTCCGGCATCCTTGTGAGCCAAGAGTGATGTCAGCGCAGGACTTCGCTAACATAGAGATGGGCTTGGTTATTGTGAGGCTTGTGTCCTATACCATAAAGAAGGCCAAAGTATTAATGACTCTGAAAGATTCGGACATTATTATCAAAAATCTTCTTGAGAAGGCAAAGCAGCAGATCAATTGCAATGAAACGAGCGTAACCACAGTTAAAAATGTTGACAAGATCCACAAGGCTGTGTTCAAAGAACTGCTTCAGAAAATTGGCACTGCGAAGGAGATTCTGAAAGTCATGGAGACACAGGTGGCTGACTGCATCTTCATTGACGTCTTGAGGATTCAATTGACGTCACCGAAAAAGAAAGGACCTTTCCGCAGGTTCTTCTCATCCATGGGCAAATTCTTCAGGAAGAGATTTAGGGACCTGATCAAGTCAAATCCCAAATAAAGAGTGCTACCATGCATGTGTATTATAACAGTTTGGTTGGTGGGCGTTTTGCTTGTGATCTAGTAACAATACATGTAAATGTGTAAATGATTACAGGTGCAAACATGGTGGAGGCAGTAGTATTTAAATGAGAAATTTATTTATTTATTCAGGAAAATGTCAAATTCAATGGATTTTCAAAAGCAGCACTGTTTACGGTGTTAATGCGATGTCGTTGTGTGTCGCACCGTCACTGAAATAAAGAAGATAAAGTTCGATATGAAAATGAATACAATTTGGTCACATCCAGTCAACGTCTGACTGTGAGTCAAGTCTTGTGTTGTACTGAGCGCACAAAATGCTGACAACTCATTTTTCATGCTGTTTAAATGCAGCATCGTAAACTCTGGAGTGTGTGTGTGTGTGTGTGTGTGTGTGTGTGTGAACTCGCTCCTGGAAGTTTGGGTGAAAGAAGAATTTGACGGTGAAGATAGAACAGAAAGACAGAGGCGTGGGAAGACGCTGAGAGAGAAAGAACTGACGGGGCCGAGCTTAGGAAAAGAGAAATGAAGGAAGTGTAGTGATGGGATACGAGTCTGATATCAGTCAAGAGGTCAGACGCAGTAACACAGAGTTGACGGGGGTCAGAGCCGCTTGACATCTTTCTCACGGCTGACATTACAGTCAGGAATTACTGATTACATGGTTTCATTTCATCATCCTGCTCCTGCCGACTCAGGGCTCCAGACTAACGTTTTTTACAAGCAGCCCATATACTCTTACTTAAAATATTAGGGGCACAAGCAGAAAATGTAGGGACACACCTTAAATCGACTTACAATGCAGTTATTAACATTTCCCCCCCCCCCCCCCCCCCATAAATAGTCAACTTAAGTTTTACATTACAGGCAGTATGTTTTAATATCCTACTTCCTCTTCTTCTTTCCCCATTATGTATCCTTTAACCTTTTAACTCCAAAGGGTTAGGTGAGTTTCCTCTCCTTATGATCTCACCTTTGATCAAAGGCTAGAGAACATGTATGTAAGGCCCTATCCTGATGTTGGCTGAACAAAGTAGAAGCTGCAGAAGAAAACAGAGACCTGTTAACATTTTGAGAGATTGGTAGACAACTGGTTACTAAACCACACAGACGCCATGGACCCATCCAAACTCAATCTGATTGCCTGCGTGAATTTCCCTCCAGTGACCTTGTCCCAAATAGTGTTGGACATGAACTGCTCGGCTGAGTCTCATGACCACGATGAGATCAACAGGTCCACTGCGAAGAGTTTATGCAAACAGGTTCTTAAACTGTCCACCAGGGAAATCCGAAAAAGCATCAAGTCAATCATTTTAGATTGGAAAGAGAAATCCCCAAGGATATATTCACTTGTACGACCGGATCAGTGTTACTTTGGACTAGATGAGGACTTCGTCCTGAAGAACATGAAAGACATCCTTCCACAGTTTTTCTGTCACATTTTATCGAATGACTCAGGAATTTACTGTGAGAGCTTATGTGAATTCAGCCGATTAATTGCTCAAGAGATAGTGAGCAAAATAAACAATCGCATAGGCATGATGCTTTCAGACACTTCTGAGGGAAGGCGTGATATTCCAGAAAGTTTAAACGCAATGATCGTTCTAATTGGCAATATAACAAATTGCTTGCGCCTGAAAATGTGCCAGTGCGTGGTGCAGCAAGGAGAAGGCAACACAACTCCCCTCCTACTGGACAGCCAGGAGGGGACAACACAAATGGTGATTGAGCAAAGACAGCTGTGACATAGTTTATTCTACATCACAGAAAGCAGTGATGGAGATCCTGGTGGACACTTCATCCATCACCAGCAGTCAAGCAGAAGACCAGGACCTTCATGAGGACAGGGGTGACCAAGTCAGACATGGGAAATCTGATGATGGAAATTCTGACACTGAAGAGGATTCAGATGTTATTTCACATAGCCTTCATTTTGGCAGAACCGCTGTCCCTTCTCTTTCTGAGCCAGCAGATGATCACAAAAGTCCCACACTGGTCGCCACTTCATCCATCAACCAGTGTGATGAAGAAGACCAGGACCCTCAAGAGGACATGGATGAAGAATTCAGGGTCATCTCACATCTCAGGGATTCAGAGGAGAGTTTGAATGCAGATGATGGAAATGCTGAAGTTGGAAATTCTGGAGATGAATCTTCAGATGAAGAAAATGCTTATGATGAATCTGCAGATGACCGAAGTGCTGATGATGGAAATTGTGATGCAAAGGAGGATTCAGATCATGTTACACAACACTCTCGTTTGGGCACAACCACTGTCAAGCCAAGGCTGGCTTCTGAAGTCCGGCATCCTTGTGAGCCAAGAGTGATGTCAGCGCAGGACTTCGCTAACATAGAGATGGGCTTGGTTATTGTGAGGCTTGTGTCCTATACCATAAAGAAGGCCAAAAGTATTAATGACTCTGAAAGATTCGGACATTATTATCAAAAATCTTCTTGAGAAGGCAAAGCAGCAGATCCATCCCAATGAAATGAGCGTAACCACAGTTAAAAATGTTGACAAGATCCACAAGGCTGTGTTCAAAGAACTGCTTCAGAAAATTGGCACTGCGAAGGAGATTCTGAAAGTCATGGAGACACAGGTGGCTGACTGCATCTTCATTGACGTCTTGAGGATTCAATTGACGTCACCTAAAAAGAAAGGACCTTTCCGCAGGTTCTTCTCATCCATGGGCAATTCTTCAGGAAGAGATTTAGGGACCTGATCAAGTCAAATCCCAAATAAAGAGTGCTACCATGCATGTGTATTATAACAGTTTGGTTGGTGGGCGTTTTGCTGGTGATCTAGTAACAATACGTGTAAAGGTGTAAATGATTACAGGTGCAAACATGGTGGAGGCAGTAGTATTTAAATGAGAAATTTATTTATTTATTCAGGAAAATGTCAAATTCAATGGATTTTCAAAGCAGCACTGTTTACGGTGTTAATGCGATGTCGTTGTGTGTCGCACTGTCACTGAAATAAAGAAGATAAAGTTCGATATGAAAATTAATACAATTTGGTCACATCCAGTCAACGTCTGACTGTGAGTCAAGTCTTGTGTTGTACTGAGCGCACAAAATGCTGACAACTCATTTTTCATGCTGTTTAAATGCAGCATCGTAAACCCTGAAGCGTGTGTGTGTGTGTGTGTGTGTGAACTCGCTCCTGGAAGTTTGGGTGAAAGAAGAATTTGACGGTGAAGATAGAACAGAAAGACAGAGGCGGTGGGAAGACGCTGAGAGAGAAAGAACTGACGGGGCCGAGCTTAGGAAAAGAGAAATGAAGGAAGTGTAGTGATGGGATACGAGTCTGATATCAGTCAAGAGGTCAGACGCAGTAACACAGAGTTGACGGGGGTCAGAGCCGCTTGACATCTTTCTCCACGGCTGACATTACAGTCCAGGAATTACTGATTACATGGTTTCATTTCATCATCCTGCTCCTGCCGACTCAGGGCTCCAGACTAACGTATTTACAAGCAGCCCATATCCTCTTACTTAAAATATTAGGGGCACAAGCAGAAAATGTAGGGACACACCTTAAATCGACCTACAATGCAGTTATTAACATTCCCCCCCCCCCCCCCCCCCCCCATAAATAGACAACTTAAGTTTTACATTACAGGGCAGTATGTTTTAATATCCTACTTCCTCTTCTTCTTTCCCCATTATGTATCCTTTAACCTTTTAACTCCAAAGGGTTAGGTGAGTTTCCTCTCCTTATGATCTCACCTTTGATCAAAGGCTAGAGAACATGTATGTAAGGCCCTATCCTGATGTTGGCTGAACAAAGTAGAAGCTGCAGAAGAAACAGAGACCTGTTAACATTTTGAGAGATTGGTAGACAACTGGTTACTAAACCACACAGACGCCATGGACCCATCCAAACTCAATCTGATTGCCTGCGTGAATTTCCCTCCAGTGACCTTGTCCCAAATAGTGTTGGACATGAACTGCTCGGCTGAGTCTCATGACCACGATGAGATCAACAGGTCCACTGCGAAGAGTTTATGCAAACAGGTTCTTAAACTGTCCACCAGGGAAATCCGAAAAAGCATCAAGTCAATCATTTTAGATTGGAAAGAGAAATCCCCAAGGATATATTCACTTGTACGACCGGAATCAGTGTTACTTTGGACTAGATGAGGACTTCGTCCTGAAGAACATGAAAGACATCCTTCCACAGTTTTTCTGTCACATTTTATCGAATGACTCAGGAATTTACTGTGAGAGCCTATGTGAATTCAGCCGATTAATTGCTCAAGAGATAGTGAGCAAATAACACAATCGCATAGGCATGATGCTTTCAGACACGTTCTGAGGGAAGGCGTGATATTCCAGAAAGTTTAAACGCAATGATCGTTCTAATTGGCAATATAACAAATTGCTTTGCGCCTGGAAAATGTGCCAGTGCGTGGTGCAGCAAGGAGAAGGCAACACAACTCCCCTCCTACTGGACAGCCAGAGGGGACAACACAAATGGTGATGAGCAAAGACAGCTGTGACATAGTTTATTCTACATCACAGAAAGCAGTGATGGAGATCCTGGTGGCACACTTCATCCATCACCAGCAGTCAAGCAGAAGACCAGGACCTTCATGAGGACAGGGGTGACCAGTCAGACATGGAAATCTGGTGATGGAAATTCTGACGCTGAAGAGGATTCAGATTGTTATTTCACATAGCCTTCGTTTTGGCAGAACCGCTGTCCCTTGTCTTTCTGAGCCAGCAGATGATCACAAAAGTCCCACACTGGTCGCCACTTCATCCATCAACCAGTGTGATGAAGAAGACCAGGACCCTCAAGAGGACATGGATGAAGAATTCAGGGTCATCTCACATCTCAGGGATTCAGAGGAGAGTTTGAATGCAGATGATGGAAATGCTGAAGCTGGAAATTCTGGAGATGAATCTTCAGATGAAGAAAATGCTTATGATGAATCTGCAGATGACCGAAGTGCTGATGATGGAAATTGTGATGCAAAGGAGGATTCAGATCATGTTACACAACACTCTCGTTTGGGCACAACCACTGTCAAGCCAAGGCTGGCTTCTGAAGTCCGGCATCCTTGTGAGCCAAGAGTGATGTCAGCGCAGGACTTCGCTAACATAGAGATGGGCTTGGTTATTGTGAGGCTTGTGTCCTATACCATAAAGAAGGCCAAAGTATTAATGACTCTGAAAGATTCGGACATTATTATCAAAATCTTCTTGAGAAGGCAAAGCAGCAGATCAATTGCAATGAAATGAGCGTAACCACAGGTAAAAATGTTGACAAGATCCACAAGGCTGTGTTCAAAGAACTGCTTCAGAAAATTGGCACTGCGAAGGAGATTCTGAAAGTCATGGAGACACAGGTGGCTGACATGCATCTTCATTGACGTCTTGAGGATTCAATTGACGTCACCTAAAAAGAAAGGACCTTTCCGCAGGTTCTTCTCATCCATGGGCAAATTCTTCAGGAAGAGATTTAGGGACCTGATCAAGTCAAATCCCAAATAAAGAGTGCTACCATGCATGTGTATTATATGTATAAATTTATTTATTTATTCAGAAAATGTCAATTCAATGGATTTTCAAAAGCAGCACTGTTTACGGTGTTATGCGATGTCGTTGTGGTGTCGCACCGTCACTGAATAAAGAAGATAAGTTCGATATGAAAATGAATACAAATTTGGTCACAGGCCAGTCAACGTCTGACTGAGTCAAGTCTTGTGTTGTACTGAGCGCACAAAATGCTGACAACTCATTCTTCATGATGTTTAAATGCAGCATCGTGAACTCTGGAGCGTGTGTGTGTGTGTGTGTGTGTGAACTCGCTCCTGGTATTTCACGTGATGACCAATACGATGATGATTAAAAAAAAAAAAACGGAATTTTGCTTTTGCTTCATCATCTATTTGACTCTAAACGGGAACAAAGTGTACTGAATGAACATCAGGTGTATTGAAGAAGACTTGAAACTAAAGATTGAGACATAATCTCCTTTTTAAACCGATGGAGTCGCCCTCTGCTGATCCTTCAGGAGAATACAGGTTTTTAGACACTTCCTCATTGTTTCACTTTCCAGACCCTGACTCTAGGTCCATGTTTATTTACAGTCTATGGTTCGGTCCATGGAGGAAATTAATAATCACAACTTCAAAAGCTGTTTATTTGAACCTACGTCACCTCAAATGGAGGATCTCTCAAAGCACAAACCAGAAGATGACTTTTGCTCCTCAAGACTTCAAAGAGCCATTTTAGTCGAGGACGAGACCTTGATGTGAAACCTCCCATTACAGTAATTATGATAATGAAAGCAAAGCACAGAGCGGCCGGTTGAAAGGAGAGATCA
The DNA here is from genome assembly GCF_009819705.1 of Hippoglossus hippoglossus. Taxonomy (NCBI): domain Eukaryota; kingdom Metazoa; phylum Chordata; class Actinopteri; order Pleuronectiformes; family Pleuronectidae; genus Hippoglossus; species Hippoglossus hippoglossus. Next base: position 3,491,013 of record NC_047156.1, on the reverse strand, counting down.
TGACGCCGAGCGATCTGTTCCCGTATTTAAAAATAATTATAGCTTAAATCTGACTACAGCTAAAACAAAGTAGTTTATAATTAGATAAGGAAGAAGAAGGTAAACCTCTGTGATGGGTTGGACTGAACCAACTCAGAGTTTAATACAAAAAGGTGTGATTCTTAACATCTTTTTGTCAGTGGCTGAATGTGAAAACTCTAATAGGATGTTATAGTGCGATTAAGACGTAAACATGTCTACATAATTTGACTCAAGTCAGAATACTTCCCATCTTAATCAGTCCTAAACTGAGAATGACCTTATCTGGGTTGAGGTCATTGGGAAATACTGTATAATGATGAGTTCACTTTTATGTAGACAAAAATGGAGGCAGCAAAACAATAAGTTTACATAACGAAGATGCATTTGCTCCACTCGTCTTATTGCTTCCGGTGACATGTATAGACGCTACACGTTAGTATTGTCACTCACAGGCATAAAGGTGTCGGTACCTATTGCAGTAAATCCCTTTAACCAGCAGAGTGAACTAGTCGGCAGAGGAGCAGCGGGCGTGTCGCTGTCTTTACGTACCACTGTACGTCCCCTGTTTACTCTGTCAACGTGGCGTTCTGTACAGGTGAGCATGTGATGGAGTGTGCGACTGACTGACTGCATCCTCAGTGTGTCCCACAGCTGGTAATGATGCGGACATGAATAATTTGTGTGTGTGTGTGTGTGTGCGTGTGTGGGTGTGTGTGTGAGGGAGAGAGCACTGGGCGAGTGTGTGTTGTGTTGTCAGCTGGGTGTGTGCTGACTGATGAGGTTACACCCAAAGCATGAATAATGCAGAGTGTAGGGAGTGAGGAAGGTGTGTGTGTGTGCGTGTGTGTGTGTGTGTGTGTGTGTGTGCGTCTGTTTGTGTGTAATTGGGTGAAAGGAGAGAATAGAGAGGGGAACTCCTTATAGGGATTATATACTGACTTGAGGGAGTGAGATAGTAAAACACACAAATGAACCAGAGAGCTCAGCACAATGTTCCTCCTCCTCCTCCTCTCCTCCTCATCTTTACTCTCTTCTCTGCGCTCCTCTTCCAGTTTCTCCCACCTCCTACCTCCCTCCTCTCCCCCTTTTATCTCCCTTTCCCCCCAAGCAGCTTCGCTCCCTCCTACTGTTTATCCCCGCCTCCTACACCTCCATCCTCCTCCTTGCTTTCCCTGCGTCCTCGTTCTGTCTCTGAAAGCCGATGAGGCTGGCATCATATCTGAGGTGTCTCAGTGTTTCTGATGCCTGTTAGCGAGCTCGCCTTCTGTTTAGAAACGAGCTCGGGCGCGGCGCCTGCTCGTGGACCAGCTGCACACTTCCACCAGTTAAATCCTTCCAATAGACCCAATGACTGGTAATCTATCGTCGCTTCCTGTTTTAGCATCATTCAATCCGGATTGCAAACACAAATGTTCTCACAGCGAAGGCACCGGAGTGTAGGGGTTTTCAGACATGCACTGAACTGAGGTGCAAGTCGGAGAGAACGCTGTTTGTTCAAAGTGAACGTGGTGACATCATGTGTCGCCGCACTGCATTGTGGGTCAGTTGTTTGCCGGCGCCAGCCAATCACATCGTGTTTAAACAAATACTCATTGCTGTGGTTGAACAGAGACCATCTACGGAATCCTCCAACATAAACAACACAGCGTGGAGCGTGTAGCATGTAGCATGTAGCATGTAGCACCAAACCCGACGTTTCAAACCCCACATCTCACAATATGTGTGTTTCTCATTTGACCCACATTTATTTATCCACAGAGAATTTGGGTTACAAAGTCAATGCAAAGAAAACTGTTGATGCTGATGGTGCAGAGTGTGTTTGTGCGCACGTGTGAGTCCATGCACAGGTTAGCGTCCTGCTAATGGACTGGAAGATGTCAGCGGGTGGTCAGCTGTACAAGTCCACCATGAGTGCTTGACCCCCCCTCACACACACACACACACACACACACACACACACATGCACACATACACACACACGCACTCAGTCCATTTCTTGTGCTTTTTACTTTTATCACTTTTCTCAGCCTCCCCCCTTTTCCACTCTAACATCTTAGCTCATGTGATGAAGACATCCCAGTTGCAATAAGACCTGTGTGTGTGTGTGTGTGTGTGTGTGTGTGTGTGTGTGTGTGTGTGTGTGTGTGTGTGTGTGTGTGTGTGTGTGTGTGTGCGTGTGTGTGTGTGTGTGTGTGTGTGTGTGCAAAGCTATGAGAGCTGGAGTGAGTTTGTGATAACTGAGAGTGCAGGACAACGAGAAGGGGAATGTGCTCCTCTCTGTCAGAGGTCTGCTGCTCAGCTATCGTTTCCTGCATTGTGCTAAAATGGTGTTGCTTAGAGACATATTGACTGTGGTTGCTAAGATACCATTTTAATTGGTTGATGTGTGAGGCGGAGGCGGAGTTGTGGGGGTTTTCCCAACACAGCGAACCCCAGTTATCCTCACAGATAGAGCCGCTGTGTTGAAACTGCAGAGACTCCTGAAATAAACGTTGATGCCTGCTCGAGCTGCGAAAAAGAAAAGAAAACCAACACAAGTTCTTATCCGGAGACAGCTCAGGCCACAACTTTAATAGGTTACCATGGCAACAACAGATCAAACCAATAGAAAGTAATAAAAAAATCTAAAAATAGGCGGCTTGGGAAGTCTCCAGAGAGAGCACCCTGTGAGCTGTACACACCGCCGGACTGCCTGAAGCTGTTTGAACGGCAGGTGAGAGGGAGAACAGGAACATCCCACGACTCTTCTCTTCTCTTCTCTTCTCTTCTCTTCTCTTCTCTTCTCTTCTCTTAATAAGATACGTTTACATATTTAAGGGACAAGGACGTATTTAGGGGCAGTGGACAGAAGTGGGGGTGATTTTGGACAGATTGTATTAAGTCAGATCATGTTTTTAAAAAGATGAGTAGTTTTCTAGAGAGACGAGGTATTGTGAATCTCAGAGGCTGTTTTTATCTTCTACTGAACGATTGATATCCATTCATAAAAACATTGCTCCACCATGATGCCACTGGTGAAGAACTCCTCAGGGTATTTAAACCTCTATGGAAAAAGAAAGAATGAAAGAATTTCCTTCCTCCGGTGTTGTTAACTGCGAGGATCACAACTTTCATTTATTTGCACAAGGTGTTCCCATTTTTTTCAGACGCTCCTCCTCCTCCTCCTCCCCCCCCTCCTCTCCTCTCCTCTCCTCTCTAGGGTTACAAATCGTTTGGGTTTTTCCCAATACTGGTGCTAAATCGATACTGGCACCTAAACAGTGCCAGAACCAATACTTTACTAAAAAACGGTCGACAACAAGATCAGCTATTTTATTGCGAAGGCTTATTAGACGTTGAAATTGAACATATAAACTTTCAACAGTATAAATTACACTGAAGTTAAATATACGTTGTACATATATAAATAGGGATGGGGTCCTCTCCTCTCCTCTCCTCTCCTCTCCTCTCCTCTCCTCTCCCCTCTCCTCTCCTCTCCTCTCCTCTCCTCTCCTCTCCTCTCTCTCCTCTCCTCTCTCCTCCTCCTCTCCTCTCCTCTCCTCTCCTTCGAGTTGCTTGATTTCTGGAGTCAGTTGAGAGAGATTAAGCTCCTTTAGGCTAAGCTGTTGGATGGTGGATCGATACCAACACTTACATTCCTCCTCCATCTTGTGTTTCTCAGTCTTCAGCTCTGTGACACCTTCCTCTTTCTCCATCACTGTAACATGTGTCCTGTTGAAGCCAGTGAAACTGTTGTGACATTATTTACACTAGACTATTCCACAGCCCCCCCATCATTACTCTTGATTGTGGGTTATTGAAGATGGAGAGAGCCACTCACAGTCTCATTATGAGTAGAAAAAATCATTACAGATTGGTGCATTGCTATTTTGGACTGAAGCATCAACACCCGTCCTGGTGAATGAAGTCAATGAGATTCTCGTCTGTGTCTTTGTGGCACAAAAAGAGGACAGTTGAAGTAAAGCTGGAGACAAATGTCCTTGGTGTTGATAGACTGACACGAGGGTTATTTACCTGAAGTCAGTTCATTAAATGGAACCGAGTATCTTCGATTTTCTAGACAATAATGTTGTTATTATCCACATTATCAGAGTGTGGAACAAAGCAGGAAGTAATCAATGAGATTTTTCTTAAATCAAAGTGAGAAGTAACCTCTTTCTATCTTTGTTGTATATCAACGAGTTTGCTTACTCCACAGAAGACATGTTAATATGCTTTGTCAGCTTTGTCGGGCCTGTTTCAATCCTGTTTATGCTCCAGTTGTTTATTTTACCACCACGGTGAAATTCATTAGTCCAAGTTGAAGAGCGACAGTGGAATATTGTTAACACTCCGGCTGAGTGAAAACATCACTGTTATCAGCCGATTACACCTCTCACACCGGAGGCCTGCACCCCCCCCCCCTGCTCAGCACAGCCTCTGTATCTCCATCTGAGTCACAGAAGAAGGAATAATTTCCCCTAACGAGACCAATCTCTGTAATCACTGATTACTCCTGCAACACCCTGTAATCAGCCGCCAACATCTTATCACAAAAGATGCAGAGTGTGTCTGTGTGTGTGTGTGTGTGTGTGTGTGCTTGTTCTTCTTATATCCTTGTGAGGACCTTACAGAGTGAGGACATTTGGCCTGTTTTGGGGGTTTAGGGGGGTACGTATGTAGTAGTGATGGGGAAGGTTAGAATAAGGGGCTAGGAGTGCGCTTTTGTGTGTTTGTGTGTTGTGTGTGTGTGTGTGTGTGTGTGTGTGTGTGTGTGTGTGTGTGTGTGCGCGCGCCCTGCAGTGGTAAGATTCTCTATACATGTGTGCAGATGCGTAGGTGGATGGCAATGAGGAGATTTGTTGTTAACTCCCAAGAAGATGAGAGGAAATACTGTGCATGAGATATGAAACAATAACACACACACACACACACACACACACACACACACACACACACACACACACACACACACACACACACATGACCTGATGGCACGGTCCAATTACTCCTACCAGATTAAATTTTTCTCATCTTATGAAAACACGTCACCTCCGCTTTGAAAAAGAAAGTGGATCCTTGCAGTGACTCGGGGTCAGACTGCAGTTCTGTGCGTGTGTCGCCTCCGTGCACCGTTTCAAATGAAGCCTTCGGTGATGTGTGAAAAATATACACACAATAAAGAATATTGAGCCTCATAAGTGTGATAAATTCTGGAGAACTCCGTCATCAATCATCGCACAAAACCAGCCACACTAACATAAGCGAACCCTGACACCCTCTCATTCCGTCTGCCGGGAACTCATAAACACACACAGATCTGAATAAGTGGACACACAAACACACACACACACACACACACACACACACTCAGTCACACAACAATAAAATCCCATGTAGCTCCACTGGTGGAAGGAGCCAGTGGAGAGCGAGGGTGTATCTCCTCCAGGGTCCGTGATCTGTGTGAATTATAGATCACAGCTTTTTTCTATCCCGGGTTTTGAAGCTGTGCCCGTGGGACACGTTCATCAGAGGGCGAGAGAGGATGCTACTGTACATACAGGAGAGAGAGAGAGGGGGGGGGGGGGGGGGGGACATTGAGGGGAGAGCAGGACAGGGTGAAGTGAGGAGCAGATTTTTAAAATAGATGACACAATTCAACACCAGTTCGCCTTCTGTGGTTTGGTGCTTCTGCTGCTTCTGGATTCCTTGTGAAATGACATCAGAGAGCTGTTTACACCAGATGTCTGAAGAATATGGCTCAGATTAAGCATTTCGAAAATTGGTCCAAAATTTTCTTTCTGATCGTTGTTAAGTTCTGATGAAGGAATTTGTATAAATTTAAATAAAAAAGGCTTTTTATTTACATACTGTGGTCCCAACAGCAGTTTGAATGTTTACTGTAATTGTTGTGTTCCACCAACACTTTGGCAACATCCATACTAATATTTTCACTTGAAATAATACTTTTAACACTCAAACAATCTCCATCCAGACTCGTGTTTTATTCAGTAACAATGTTGTTCACCTGAAAACGCATCATGTGACCGGTCCTGTACACTGAGCATGTGTGTGCTGGTGCAAACAGGAAGGAGATTGACAAGTGGAAATGTCACTGACAATATGTCGTGACTGCAAACAGCCAATCAGGGAGCAAATGCCGGTGATGCATGGTTCCAAGCGGCCTCCGTCCGACAGCGCCGCTGTTGTAACTACAGAAAAGAAGCAGTATTTACTGTGTGTTACTTATGACTCACACCTGCTATAGATCAACATACACCCACATATACACACTGTTTAAAATGCACACACACAAACACACACGCTGCTTCAAGGATGCAGTTTAATTATGGCAGAAATATTCAAGCAGTGAAAGTACTTCCCTGAGATTCCCTGAACAAGAGAATACGCAATACACACATGTACAGACTTCCCATTTGCTGTGTGTGTGTGTGTGTGTGTGTGTGTGTGTGTGTGTGTGTCTGTGTGTGTGTGTGTGTGTGTGTGTGTGTGTGTGTGTGTGTGTGTGTTTGCGCTGAGGGCTTTTATTCTGACCATAAATGAAAAACAACAATTATCCAGCACATTTTATTCCCGTCGCAGCTTTGAGCCTTTGGAGTTTCCTGACCTCATCCATCACGACTCTAATGTTTATTCTGAATCTGCTGGTTAATAAAAGAGCGACTTCAGTACATTCTGAATTCGTCCTGAGGGGAATTCTCACCCGTTTGTTCATGGTGTCATTTTAATAAATATTAGTGCTCGTAACTCTGAACAGAAAAGTGGAACCACAGAGGGAATGAAGTACTGAAAACACTAAGACCAGAAACACTACACTTACTGCACTGGACATGATTCACGCCACAAAACCTATCGTCTTATAACTGGGAATCTTGAAATTGTTGTGGTTTTTCATGTGACATGTTTGATTATTAGTCCTCAGAGAAATAAGTACATAATAGACAAAAAAAACCTAGAATGACAAACCTCCGCCAAGGCCAACAAACCCTGCACTTTTGACCAAATTTAAAGAAAATGTTATTCAACAGACTTGTATTATATAAGGAATATGTTGAATTCTTGTTTTCTCCACTGTATCAGTATGCTCACTTCACCAAATACATTTATATACAATATATACATATATCTATTTATTCCAATGTAGGATCCCTCTTTGGTACTGAACCTCAGCATGTTAGTTATTAGTGATTTTTATCTGTCTCTCCTGAGTCAAATTGCAAATTAAATTGGAACCACGCACATAAATTCTATAAACAGTGATTTATGTTGGTGCTATTTAAATAAATACATTTTAAACGTTTGTTTTTTGCGTTTTATAATTGACGTTAATGTAAATCCGAAAGCAGCTGGCCGGTCTATTGCTCACATGAACTGATGAGGAGGAGCCCTCCTCTGAGCCAATAACTGCAGGCTCGTATGTAGGACATATGGCACTGTGTGTGTTTTACGCGAGTAAAAGCCCTTGACTGTAATAATGGAAGCCAATACAGCCAGTGTGATTCTGTGTCTCGTGAGGCCGCTTGTCTTTGATTAGAGAGCAGCAGAGGAAGGCTGACTGCACACGGAACCTTAATTGTCTCCCTGAATCACTGCACTGTGACTTCTGACAGTAAAGCTGACATGACCGACTGACTCCACTGTCTGGGGAAGGTATTCGGTCAATTATGACCACGCTGTTGATACTGAGGTTGTCATGTGATGGTCTGATGGTTCTGTGGCCTTAGCTGTGTCTCGGCATCTTGTCCAAACAGTAGCATTTAGAGTATGCTGAGGAAAAACGCAAGACATCCAGGTTAGTCTGAAACGTCATTGTGGACTTACGGAGCACTTTCTGGATTCTTAGCTTTCATACTGGCCGTTTTGGACACTTATGTTTTCACGTCGCAGGAAAACAGACTGTAAAGAAGAGCATGTACATGTTGTGTTTGTCAAACGCTTCCTCAGACAACCTTGAACTTGGGTTTCTGGACTTCCTCCCAACAGTAGAAAGTCGAGGAAATGGACGAAGCGTCTCTACTTCCTCCCGTTGTACAGAAATGAAGCTAATATTCTAAAATATGGGCTGCCATGATGACATTTGGAGCCAGGGTCTGGGCAGTAGAGATCGTGGTGTGAAGCTGCAGCAGCAAGTTTCCCACTGATGCAGTGTAATTGTGTTGTTGTGGTTTGTTTTACTGAGACTAAATACAAACACCACCCCACTCTTTAAACACAGATTCCTAAACAGCAGACACAGCTTCAAACATGTGTGGAAATCCACAGCTTGGACAGGCCCAATGTGCCTAGTTACCGTTGCTAAGCTGTGATTGGACAATCAGTGTTCAGGGAAGGTGGGGTTTTTTTTAGCGCCCAGTTCCCTAAATAATTAAAAGGTGGGAGATAAGGTCATCAGAGTTAAAGCAGGAGCTCCAGTCTTGCCTCCTCTGACAGTTCAGCGTGTTCACGAGTCCCTGTGCTGCGCTGCCGACGTCACGTCTCTGTTCTTTAGTCCTGAGAAAGTCTTACTCAGGTTAGAAAACTTCACATTTCCTGCTTGATAGAGTAGATCTCACCTCAAGGGTTCACGGCAACAATTCAGAACAGCTTCAGGAAAATGTTTAATTACCTTTGGATCAATAAGCTCTGAGCAGAATGTGCTCAGAGCTACAATGTTTTGTAGCAGATTGCAGCGAACGATGCTGACGAGTGAAAACCTAATTGAGTTAAAGGCTTTTGTGTTTAATAAGAGGAGGTGATTATATTTCAGTCTAACTTTGTGTCTGCTGAATCTGAACTGAAAGAATGTTCAGTCTATAAAAACCACAACTCAGCACCTTTTTGAGTCCAACAGGATTTAAATGCAGATGGTTTGATGAAGATGTTTACGTTATGTCCATGGACTCTATCGCTGTGTCTCAATTCAGAAGCTGCTTCCTTTCAGAAGCTTTGTTGACCAATTACGTCACAGCGGCGCAACTAAATTTGAAGGCTCCTCCTAATGTGGCCTCCCACCACTTCTACTTTTTAATTTGGTCCATGCCCCATCTACTAACATGGAGGAGACAGGCTTTATGACCTATACAGCAGCCAGCCTCCAGGGGGGCGATTGACATTGAATTGAGGAGGTTTCAGAGGGAGAAGAGGAAAAGAAGAAAAGAGTAAACGACTCAGACAGAAGATGTTAGACGAGAAAGTAGTTTTTCTAGTTTTACTCCTTATATTGTGTCTTTCCACTGGAAACCTACTTTAACAGGAAGTGAAACTAGAAGCTGTGATGTGTGACAAACATGGAAACAGGGAAAATAACTTTCCTCTTTTAACTTTTTCCTTCCAAACAACTTCAGAGACTAGTTCACGTATGATCAAACCCATTATTTACATTTTGACCTTCTGTGTCCCCAGGTTTACGAAAGAGGAACCAACGTAGAGCAGTTTGTGACACGCTTCCTCCTGAAGGAATCGGCCAATCAGATCCAGTCTCTGCTGAGCTCTGTGGAAAGTGCTGTGGACGCCATTGACGAACAGCACAGCCAATCAGGGTGAGACTGAGGGAAGGACTGATGTCAGACGCTGTGAAATTGGGAGTGTGTGTGTGTGTGTGTGTGTGTGTGTGTGTGTGTGTGTGTTCATAACTGTGCACATGTATCAGGGCATTATGTGTAAAACTCGGATTGTCAGCAGTTGTAATGGAAACCAGGCAGTGTTTCAAGCACAGATCTTGTATGGTTAAAGCATCTGTCGCTCACACACACACACACACACACACACACACACACACACACACACACACACACACACACACACAATGTCTCGTTATCTAACTCTGCCCCTCCCCTCTCAGTCATCTACCTGCCAAGGCGAGCCCACGAATGTCTGAGAAGCGCAATGACAACGCTGTCCCCTGACTACCCTCCCTAACAATAGAGTCAGCGCCGCCAGGGAGGCTGTCAGGACCATCAACACTGCTTCAGGTGACCACACACACTCACACTCACACTCACACACACACACACACACACACACACACACACACACACACACACACACACACACACACACACACACACACACTGCAACACTTCCTCTGACTTCATGGTTGAAGTCCATCTGTCATCTGCTTGTATGATTAGCATCACATTCGCAACCTGTAGTCGGGGTAGATCATCCGGGGTGAGCAGAAATCAAAGCCTGACTGTCACTCAGCACAACTTCATCCACTGCACGCACACACACACACACACACACACACACACTGAAATCTGTAATGTAGTGTGTGTGTGTCACGTAAACGTCAATGGCTGCAACAAGAAGTAGAGTCGAGGTGAGTCTCAGGGGAGAGGAAAGTCTTAAAGGGCAGAACAAACTGTAATCAATCACTGGTCAGATGTTATTGACGAGTGTCGGATGTTCCGTCTCGTTTCAGGACCCATACGTCATGTTCACCCTCCGTATCAGGGTCAGAAATGTGGTCGGCTGCTACTTGACAACTTCGAGCTAAAATACTGACGTTCTGCTAAAGACTATTAATGTCACTGATGATGCATCTGGTCGAGATCCTCCATTTGTGTTACAGTGGCCAACAGATGGTGTCCCATAGATATGCCTGTGGGTTTTTTCACCATGATCCATGAATTGTCTTCTGGGAAATTGGTGAAAATGTATAAAAAAAAACTCCTTTCTCACAAAGAGAGTGATAAAGAATTCCTGGATTTGCTGCACATGTTTATTTGTTCTGTCTTGTCCCATCGTCCCGAGTTATGAGGAAATCTATTAACAAGTTTTTGCGTAATCCTGCTGACAAACAAACAAACCAACCGAAGCACGGGGGTGAGAATGCAATGCCCTTGCTGGAGGTAATGAGAGATAATAACTCAAAAGTACGATCATTAGGCTTTTTCACGATATTCTAAATTCAATAGACCCTGTCATTGGTCACCAATCAACACCCTTTACTCTTTCTGAAGCGTAGCCTGAGCAACTAGAACGATTTCCTCCAGCGTCCATTTACGTTATTGCACATTGATCATCAGCCTGCAGACACGTCACCATGAACATTGTGTGGTTTCCAGTGTTACAGAGGGGAAACAGCTCAGTGTTTGCATGGCTGCATCCGTGGATGAGCCAATGTTTAACCTTTGAGAAGGAAGAACAGGACATTGACCTTTTCAACGAAACAAACAACTCATCAGTAACAAACATGAACTGCTTATTCTTCGTTTCAGGGGCGGAAGCGTCCGTTCAGCTGAATCAATGCATCGGCTCATTTGTCAATTTGTAATCAAGCCAATTCAGCTGCATCGATCTGTTAAAAGAAGTAACTGGACTGAGTCACTCAGCAATAATCAATGCGGTTTAATGTAATGTTCTAACTATTACGGTACATATTGTTACTGGAAGTACTTGCATCCCAATGAGGTTTATTTTTAGCTACTAAAGATATTTACACATTAAAACTGATGAAAATAATAATGCATTTCATATGATATTAATTAAAACATCTTTGTTTGTTATGTAGATGTTTAATTCTTCATTTTGTTTGTGCAGTAACAACATAAGGATTGTTAAATTCCACCATATTTACCATTGTAATTGTACAGTTTTGCTCACTGACACTGAATCAGGCCGTGAATCTATAAAACCTCCACTAAGCAGTTTATGTTTCGTTGAATCAAATCCAGAAATCCACATCGAGCATGTCCTTTTGTAAAGGTCCCGTGTAGCTGTCCTTCTCGGTGACTTGTGTATAGAGCTGTTTTGACAACAGCCATTATTGATTGAGTGAGAGATGAGAAGTGATCAGAGAGACGCACGTTCAACTTGCATCACGCTGCATCGACTGAGGAAACCACAGCATCTCCTACAGCAGGTCCCGTGAGGTCACACACAAGCACCAATATGCACTTCATAGACACCTGTGAGGGACTTGACCCAGTTCAGCACTGACGTGAATATAAAACACAAATGAAGCCTCTAAAAGTCGGTCGCCTCAACAGGATTATGTGATTCATGGCCTCAGTGAAGCACTCGAGTCGCTAACAGTTGCCATGGTTTCTATAAATCTTTGTGTTTTACTGCTGTGGCATTGGCCTTAATGTCAGACTGGGGATGACAGTGACGACTCTTTCTTCCCTCGCAGCCTTGTGATCCTGACAGAGAACAGTTTACTCTTCATCATATAACAACTCCTCCTCACACAAGATGCACACGCTGCTTCAAAAGAGACGATAGATCTTGTGTGTTTGCGTTGACGCTGCTCGTTCACACTGGAGTAAACATACAGAAGAGATGTTCCGATGCCGTGTTATTGAAGTGATGTTTGCTATCAATGTTGTATCAAAATGCAATAGAGCTTCTTTTATGATCTAGTTTGACAATCATAACTGAGAAAGAGCTCAAATAAATAAACCTTTACTTCCTTTAAATAGTTGTTAACGTGCAGCCACAGTTTATATGAAAATAAAACTCTTTTTAAACAGCAAGGTAACAGTATAAAACTACATCTGCTATATAACAGTTCCTTAAAAAACAAACGTGCAGCCACAGTTTAGAAAAATAAAACACCCACACTGAACGACATAACAGATTAATGCCTTTAATTTCCCATTAAATGATCAATTGTCTCGTCCTGTAGCGAGGACAATATGAGAGACACTTATTGTGTCAGCTGTGTTTCCTTTAAACGAGTCAGGGACATGTGACCTTTGACCCTGACGCAGATGCAGACGTGTTGATGGAGAGAATGTGGACATCAGGTGACCCAGGCCACCGACAGTGACACAGTGGTCCAATAAAACCAGACCAAAGGGCTGCTGGGTAATAACATCTGAAGCCTGAACTAACATGGTCTCAGTGTTGAGCTCATCGTCCAAATGCAATTAAGTCCCCGAACATATATATATATGCGTGAGAAACTCCAAATAAAATCTTCTACTCCATTGAGATAAATAATGAATGCTTTAACTCTTAAAAAGTAAAAAGTACAGAAGTTATTTCTTATAATTAGACCGTTTCTGGTAAACCACCAAATGGTCCAATTAATGAAGAGCAGCACATCAAGCGAAAGAAGTAAAAACTTAATAATAATTCATAAGTAATTCACATTTAATCATTGTTGCTTTTTGCATCGCACCGACTTGTCTCGTCTCGGACGTCAAAATGCAGAAAGAACGTCAGGTTGTACAAACTGACGTTTACATTTTAAAGATTTGTGTCGGTGAAGATTCACCAGTTTGAAAACGTTTCTCTGAGTGCTTCAGCTTTTAGTGGTGCACAGAACACACACATGCAAAATTCAATTATTTTCAGATGACCTGTGGAAAGGCGACGCCTCAAACTGACAGTTCTTCCCTCTGTCAGAATCCGAACATCTGTCACCTGTCAGGGGAGAGTTCAGCAGGATGAGTGTGAGAAGAGGCTGCTGAGCTTCTCACTGCAGAGAGTTCAGCAGTCATGCTTTAAATGAGGTTTACATTTTGTTTCATATGAGTCAGAGGGAGAATGGTACTTTTAGATCGAAGGGAATTCTTCACTAGTGATTATTATGATAAGTGGCTTCTCAATAAATAGTAAAAATACAGTTTTATTGTGAGGAATACTTTGTTTAACGATAATAAAATATTCCTTTTTGATATATTGTCAGAAGTTCATTATTCATTCATATAGACGTTGGAATTGTCGACACATGAAACACTCAAAACTTCCTTATTTTTTTGCTTAGAGGCACATTATAAAAAAATATTGTTTATATGCAGCTTTACAATCATTTGAAAGGGGGAATAAAGTGTCACTTTATCTCACGGCAAACTGAAATATATCCCACGTTTATAGGAAATGTGTCCGAGAGACATGAGCTCTGAATCTGCTCAGTGTCTCTGCTCATCCACTGGAACCGTGAAATAATCTTCATTCTTCAAATAATCCTGCGTATGGGAGCCGGTATTTATTTTCCTTATTCATTTTAACTTTCCAAAACAAGGCAAAGACGTGAAACCAGCCTTTACCGCTGTTTGTCAGCCTCACCATCTTTCACCTCGTCGTCACGCCTTCCTTTTTCTCGTTTCCGTTGTCCTCCCCCCCCCCCCGGGATACTGTAGGCAGTAAAGTAGCTGTGACAGCCGAGGACCTTCACGTCAGCTGTGCTTTGTCTTGAGTCAGGACGAGTCGATTGATTAATGGCCCTGAGATCCTCTCTCTCCTCTCTCTCCTCTCCTCTCCCCCCCGCTCCCTGTCCTGCTGCCCAGCCTCCTCCAGTGTGAATGAATAATCCTTCACTCCTGAGTCACTTCTTCATTCTCTTCCTCCGTCATTCTTCTTCTTTCCCCTACACGCGAAGTCACCTTGAAGTCGTATCGCCCTCTTTCATGTCATAAAGGCAGAGAGGAGTATATGGTGTGTTGTCTCTCTGTGACTTGATCAGCACAGGAAGAAAAAAAAAAAACGCAGAAGGACAAAAGAGCAGAGATAACAAAGCGGTGAGTGGGAGACGAGTGGGGAAAGAAACAAAGAGTGAGAACGAGAAAGAGCTAAAAATAACCAGCAGCATCTTCAAGTGAAGCAGCTGTGAGCCACGCTTCGTTCTCACTCTCCTCCAAGTGCTGTCGCTTCACTATTAATTGTAAATGAACTGCGGTTTATCTTCACCGCAGATGTCTTTATATGTATTTATACTGTAGGAAGGCGTGTGACTGTGGAAAACATGTAGACTGTGACATTTTCCGATTCCTCTAAAGGTCGCTGTTACTTTTCTTCTTTCAAGCTTCCTGTCCTCAGCACACGTGCAGTTTAAAATGTAAACAGTGGAATTACCATCAAAATCCAGGAGGTTTTAGAACAACAGCACAGAACGCCGGCTGCTCATTTCAATATCATCACCGTTTTGCCAGTGAGAATTTAGCAGATTTCAATTTCTGTATGTAGCCAAACAATTAATTAAATGCTATTGCCTGAGTAAGTTGGAAAAACATATCTCGAAACTTGTAAATGAGCCGTTGATGGTTCAAATTATATCATCAAATCATATCATCTGCCAGGTGAAGCATCATTGTCCTCAGGATCCAGATCAAATATATTGGTGCAGCTTGATTGAACTTTAAGATCTTCTAAGTTCTGTTATAGTTGTTTACTAACTTGGGTAAAGTCGGCTGGAGTTTTAACATCCTGAATCTAACAGAGATCAGTAGAGAGCCACTAAACTCTGACAGCTTTCGACACTGGCCTCCACAAAGTGGGGACTTTAGTGGAGTTAGATTCAAAATGTGAAGTTAACGTTCTGTTCTAATGTAGATCCTCAGCAGTATTAAACCCATTTTCACATTTGATTTTGAAAAGTTGAAGAAATTACGTGATTTTCTTCAATTGCAGAGAATCCTTCCGAATTACAGCACTTCCACACATGAGTAAGATTGGGCAATTACTGGTCAGGGGCACATTTCATACATCACTGTAAGGAATGAACTACTTTTAACCTCCTGGGTCGACTATGTTATTTGCAGGAGCAGCAAATGGACAAACAGCCTGTAAAAGATTGATCCTCCTGTGGCACGTTAGCATTCATCAAACATAGCAGAAGTATTAGTGGACAGCACATGTGTATTGTGTGTATTGTGTGTATTGTGTGCGTTAGTGCGTGTTCACACCCAGCTGTACCAAACATGATGTGCCTGTGATGGAGACGAGAGCGGAGGCGCCGTATGTTTTTTCCGTCTGCTGAGACAGATGTAAGAGGAACAGTCATTTATTACAGAGAGACACGAGATAATCCTCACTGGTCTGGTGTCCATTACTGAATCTAATGGCATCAACGGCAAACTGATCATCTTTTTAAGATGGATTTAAGTGGACACTGTTGATTATCGTGTCATCGTAACCATGAAATATCCAATGATCCGAACCGTTGGGTAAATACGTTTGTCCACGACAGGATGTCTTCTGTCCTTATCAAGCGGGAGATGGTCTCTGAGTGGGAGGAAGTGGATGATGTGTGATCCCAGCAGAGGAAAGGGAGGAAATGCTGGCCTGTGACTCTTTGGTGTAATTCCACTTGTTTCCAGTTCAGCTTCAACATTTTGTGTCCTGAACGTTATCGGCTCCTAATGGCTAATTGAGAATCTGCTGTGGAGAAAGAGATCATGTTACATAAATATAATTAAAAAGCTGTTAAACTGATGAATGTGCCACCATGTCGTTAACAGTTTGTACATCTTTGTCTTCTCCTGAGTTTTGTTTTTCCGACTGTACTACACTTCTCTGTAGTTTGTTGTCGTTGGGACTGTGGCTCAGGTTGTGTAGCAGGTGGGCCACCGTTCCCTGGGTTGGTGGTTTGATCCCCGAGTACCAACAAAGTCAGCTGATCCAATAGTCTGTGGAAGGCTGTTCTAGAGCCGAGGACTCAGTTCTCCAAAGGCTAGATCCACTTCAGCCTTTAATCGGGACTCGGGGAGTTGAGACCTAAGGACTGAGGAGCTCAGTTATCTACTCCAGAGAGAACCAGGTCGTCTCGGTCAGTAATCCAGCTGCTGAGTTTTGAATAAGTGCATTAGTCTGGGTGGGAAGATTTTTACTGCTGAAGGACAGAGCAGATCTGTCCGCAGCTGAAAGACAACAGCAGCACTGTCAGACATTTGTGGGCAAAGAGGAATTTATCAATGGATACAGATGAAGCTTGACAGAACTTTGATTGGGCGATTCTTCAAAACCCAACATTCAGTCAACGCGCTGCATGAGCTCTAACATCAAGAGGAACGGTAACCATAGTTACAGAGAGCAGCCGTGCTAAATGTCTCGTGGAGGGGGGGGGGGAATTGTGTCAGTTGTAGGAACGTAGAATGAAATGAAATCACAGTCAAGACGGATGATTTTATTTTAAGATACAGATAAAGTAGTTGATGCTCCGTTCCATTAAGTCGGGTGATGTGATCTCTTCCTATGTCCTGCCTGTAATTACAGTCCATTCATAACTGTATGTTTCTTATAGATTTTCTATAAGAATTAGATAATCCCAAAACTGCAGAATGGCACTTTTCTTGGTGACTTGTAATAAAAGCTTCCAGGAGAAATGCTCAGGGATGGATGGTTCCACGTGCTCCAGAGAGGAAAAAAATGCTCTAGGACAAATGACGGAATAATGGACAATGGATTGCGAGATGAACAGATTGCTGCGGCGTCAGCAGTGATGAGGGCATTGTACTGGACCCCTGCGGTGCAGAAGGAGCTGAGCCACGAGGCACAGCTTTCAATTTACTGGCTGCTCTTCGGGCCAACCGTCCTCACCTTTACTCACAAGCTCCGGGTAGTGATTGAAAGAACGAGGTCACAGATACAAATGGCCCGGGTGACGGGATCCCCAAGGAAGAGCTGTGAAGCGTAGCTAGAGAGAGAGAGAGGGATGTCTGGGATACCCTACCGGACCGACTGTGTCCTCGACCCAAGCCTGGAGACGTGAGAACCATCATTTCCTCCTGTTAGGTCCCAAAGATTCCTCGGCTAAGTTAATATCACTGTGTTCTCCCACTGTTTAAATTCTGAAGAGCAGTTAGTTTCAAATACTCCTTTGCATATATTTTCTCCATCTTCACAGAAGACTTGGTTCCTGGGGTGAAATTACACTGAACTCTTGAACTTTTTCAGCCACTTATTTTTAAGAGATTGTGAAGCGACAGTGGAGCTTTTCTTTTCTTTTTTACCATGATTCACGTCAACACATTTAAATACTCGGTGACACAGAATGGAAAGTTAAATTAGGTGAATGTGGAATAACTCAAATCAGGTTTAATTGAGGGGAAAGTCACTGGAGCCCCCCCCCTCCTGCTGCTAAATTCGAAGGCTGTAATTCCTCACACACTTCTATAATTGACCTGGGCACTTATTTTCCATCAAAATGACCACTGGGCTTTTGTCTCCAACTGTCTCCTTGGTTACAGACTATGGTTTAGTTGATGAGTGTGTGTGTGTGTGTGTGTGTGTGTGTGTGTGTGTGTGTGTGTGTGTGTGTGTGTGTGTGTGTGTGTGTGTGTGTGTGTGTGTGTGTGTGTGTGTGTTTGGGATGGAGGGAGGTAGCTCCTAATTGACTGGCTGTAAAAGCTTTTAATGAAGAGTATGCAGCCAGTTCTCCAATTAGCTGTGAGGGGCCCATCAGGGGATGAAAAGAAGACGGCAGCTCAGGAGAAAGTGAAGAGGGGGGGAGGAGGAAGAGGAAGAGGAAGGAATGGCGGATAGAAGAGAAAAAGACCGGTGTGGAGGTGATATAAATCCTAAGGAATAAATGTTTTCTCACTTTTCTTCCTCAGTTTTTTTATTCATACCAACACAACAATAACAGAGCATCATCTGCAAAGAGAGGGAGGAACACTGCACATCTACCACAGGAGATAATGAATAGATGAAAAGGAGCCCCGTGGTGTTTTCTTGTAAACAAACAGAAGTCAAATTAACACCCACCTCTCATCACTACACACGGTGTGTATCCTCGAAGTCTAAAACGGTTTTTAAATCATTAATTGCTCACATAAGCTGTTGGGTCTGGACATCAAGTCTTTCAGGCCTGTGAGGGCGGGGTCATACCTTGGAAAGACAAGGAAATTCAAGAGCCTCTGGTGATAAGGACCAAAGCCTTATCTACCAGCAGAATGAATAAGTGACGTCTCCAGCCTCCTGCCACCTCTCACCTGAACGCAGAGATTTCTGTGATGTTGTGAACGCATCTGACTGGAGAATCTCCTTCTGCGTTGTTCATGTGTGAAAGACAAACTTTCAGACATTCTCCAGAGTTCACGTCTGAAAACGCCTCATATTTGCTCGTTAGCAGCATTCTTCTTCTTTCTTGAAGTTTTTTGGCATTTTTCTTAACTGATGTTCAGCGCTGCAGCAGAAAGTGTATTTTGTACATTTTGTCTTTTCCTCTAAGACCAAAGCTGTTTACAAAAAGCTGTGTGTGGTTTGCCGTCTAAAAATCCATCTGCAGTGAGAGCTGATTAAACAGAGCAGCTGAAAGAAGCTCTGTCTGCTCCCTTACTGTCTTTGAAAAGGCCAGTATCCTTCAGATAAACACTTATAATTGCCTATTTATCAGCCTCCCTCACTTTACATGAAATATTCATGATGAGACAATGGAAATGAAAAGAGAAAGATTAGAAAAGGGTAATGATAGTTTTAGGGAATACCTGCAGAACCTGCTCACTGTAGCTTTGTGTTTACTCCACATACTTGTGTGTTTAAAGCAGCCAATAAAGAAACAGAAGAATAAAGTTCATTTATATAACTTTAAATGAAAAAAGGGAACAAACAGGACGGGAGAACGACGTCGCTGGTGGGAAGTCACTCATCAGGAGTGACAGTGTAGTCATGGATGAGCTGTTTACTCCCAGGTTTAATATTTCAAGAGGATTATAACGTGCGGTCAGGCTTTGAAAACGTGATTTCAATATGACATGAATTTAAATAAAAATGTAATCCAGCTGCGTCAGATGGATTCACAGCCCGGAAACAAGTGCAACAACTTTTAAGTGTGTTGGTACTCGTTCAGTCGGTGTATTAAGACTGTGTGTGTGTGTGTGTGTGTGTGTGTGTGTGTGTGTGTGTGTGTGTGTGTGTGTGTGTGTGTGTGTGTGTGTGTGTGTGTGTGTGTGTGTGTGTGTGTGTGTGTGTGTGTTTGTGTTGCAGGTGCAGTGGAGGTGAGGAAAGAAGGTCTGGAGTCTCAGATCAACCGCCTGGCTGAACTAATCGGTCGACTGGAGAATAAGGTAAGGATCACACACACACACACACACACACACACACACACACACACACACACACACACACACACACACACACACACACACACACACACACACACAAACTTGTTTCGTTCACATATAGTTAGATACACACAGCGTTCACTTACAATATCTATTCCCTGGAGGCCGTAACCTCTACATCTCCTAAATTAAAGCCTGAGGTCTAAAGGATGAGGTCGACCATATTCAATACTTATTTTCATCACATGAAAAGATCACAACCAACAACAAATGTATCGCATTGACAAGTATTGACAAGTGTGTATTCAAAGCATGATGTATTTGACTCATCTGTGCCACAAGGCCACAAAACCCATCAGTGAGACACATGTCACACAGCCCCCCACCCCACACACACACACACACACACACACACACACACACACACACACACACACACACACACACTAACACACACACTGGTGCATCGACTGTGTTGTAATCTACAGAGGAAAATAGACATTAACAAATGCACTGTTTGCTCTAGTTTGAGTAAAGTTTAATAAAAATAATGGTAGAGTACATTTAAAAAGAAATGAATCCATGTCTTTGTGAAACACTTTTAAAAATTTAACCATTGAGTAAGAAAACGTTCAAATTCCTTTAATATCCGGGATACGAACGCTGCCATCTTGTGATTTTGGAGCCAAAGTCAGTGGCGACGATGAAGCGAGTTAGTCTCAGCTGTCAATCGTGATGTTTTACCTTCTTCACCAAATACCTAATGATTCATTGCACGCCGGGGACGAAGCTAATGAGCTAGCTACCTGGGTGGCTGGGCCTCAGTACGTGCTGCCACTCAAAGGAGCTAAAGATGCAACGGGTAGAGCGGGACAAGCTGGTCATGTAAATAAGAAATAGAACCAGAACGTGTCGAGTACACTGAGTTCTCTGAAGGATGTGGACCCTGAGTCAGTTCTCAGCTTTAAACTGCCCGAGCACGTCTTTTAGATATAAAAGGCACGGCGCCTTTGATCTTGTCCTCGTACTAACTTTCTTTTCTTAATTAAGTTGTCTGCTTGTGGAGAATTTGTACATTCGAGATCTTACATTGGTGAAATCGTGCTGAGCCAAAGGCAGCATATCGAAGGTCTGCAGAGGACAAGAGAGAGAGAGAACTGGAGTAGGAGGAGAAAATGAAAGAAGCAGGGGGTTAATGAGGAGGTGAAGAAGGGGGTGGCATGAGGAGTTAATTAACACTAAGTGATGGAGAGGAGGGAAAGAAAGGGGGGGGGGGGGGTGGATGAAGAGGGAGACAGAAGATGCAATTAGAAAAAGACCTTACGGCCAAACTATTGCAAAGAGCATTTTTACTTATGTATGGTCCCACATGCCTTTTGATCCTCCTCCGTCCTGCTCTGCACCTTTACATCCATCACCCTCCTTCCTCCCCCCCCCCTTCATCCTTGTCCCTGCATCGCCTGCGTCTCGTCCAGGACTTAACATGTTAGGACTAATGGAGCTTCGGCAGAATCAGCTGTCTTTGGGAGAGTGGCGGGCCGCTACAGCTACGAATTACTAAATACAATGTCCTGCTGGGTGGGGGGGGGGGCTGCGGGAGAAAATCACACAAAGGGGGAGTCACATAAAGAAAATAGAAAATAAGAATGGGATTAATAAAGGAGAAAACCTGCTCATGAATTAACTCTAGGCAGAGCGACCTCTAAGGCACCAAATGAAAACACAGATAAAGAATTGCCAACGTTTACAATAGCTTTTATTTCTCAGCCTCTGAAGCAGATAGAGATTTGTCTTTCATTGTAAATCATCCCCCCCTTCTCCCTAAAGTTCATGAAACATTTTTTAACAAACCTATAAATCAAGCTCACTCGCAGGAATCCCCTCATCTTCCTTCTCCTCTTCAAACACGTCTCTACACACTGAGCGTTGGTCCGTGGCTCAGCAGGAACATCGTCGGGCTCATTGTTGTCTCCAGCCCTGGTTCCTATTTAGAAACAACCTTTAGCCTGAAGATAATTTAATACACTTCTAACGGGTCTAAGTAGAAGAGTTTCTCTCAGTCCAGTGACCTGCGTTTTTGCAGAAATGATTGAACCGCCTCTCACTACAGGATGGTTCGATAATCCCCTGTGACCCCGAGGCCCTCAGAGAGCCCAGGACCCAGAGCCTGACATGTTTACAGGGACTGTGGCACAAAGGACGTCTTCTCACGCCTGAGTAAACACAGTCAGGTCTGATTTGTACATTTTGAGACAGTGATGAAAAGTCCTCAGGAATGATTAACTCTTTTCACCGTGAGAAAGAAGCCGGTAATTAATTGACGCCTGAAATCTGCGCAGAGGGAAAAGTAGAGTTGACAGTGATAATGAATCAGTTTATCCGTTCTGTGCGGACGTCTTTCAGTCGAGGGACGTCTCCACAGCCAGTAAACAAATGTCAACCTGTAGTAATGAAGTGAAAACGAATAAAAGTGAAATGAAAGGTTCTGTCACTAACATGAAAACCCTTTAATGTAGAGGCAGGAACGAGTAGTAAAAAATTGATATACATGAATATGTATATAGTAGGTGTGTAAATGAATACATGTGCATAATTTGCTCTGAATAAATACAAAATAAACATCCATATTTTTAGTCGCATGTTATTTTTTATTCATGATCCAAGAAAACTGGTTCTGAGCTGAAGTTAGGGACCATCTCAAAACTGCTGGCAAATGGGAAAACGTAATGTGAGGAACATTTGAACAGATTTTTTAAATATATCATGTTTCCATCCACTTCAAATCAGACAATAATAATAAGATAATTATTAAAATTGTTCTCCACCAAGGACCAATATGAACATGAATTATTCCCTAGGGAGAATTGAGAAAAATGTTGAAAATATTAAAGAAAGCGAATTTGGATGTGTTCTTCACTGGGTCATGATTCAACCCTTCACAACATTTGATGGAAATCAGTTCAGTAGTGTTTTCAGTAAGGAAAATATTGGTCATGTTAGTGGATGGATGTGGGACTTTGTCCAGATCTGTGACAATATTTAATATATATTTTCTTGGCCCATGTACCATTGTGGTAATAAGTCCATTAGGTTCTGCGTAATCTTGCTGAAAAACAAACAAACAAACAGGGGCAGAAACATGAAGATATAATGAGATGTAATGTGTTGAATAGTGAGTTTCATAGATGCTGGTTAGCAGATTTATTTCCCTACGTTTTAAGAATACTTTGAAGTTTTTAAAGAGCCAAAATGAAAAAAGTCTCAACAAAATCTTTCAGATCATATTTCCTTTTATTTTCCGTCCGTATTCCTTTGTGATGCTCGGTGATGGATCATCTTTGTAAACAAACCAAACTACCTCCAATGGCAGCAGAGAGCAGCAGAAAATAACAGCGCATCGGAAAAAATATAGGTCACGAAACTCTTACGCCCCACACTGTATTGTCAGAATAATGAGAGCTGCAGAAAAGCCAATGAATAGACATTTTCTGCTGGATTACAATTTTCAAAGGAGCAGACGGCACACTGCAGTAATCACATCATATCAAAGCAAAACATGGCTTTGAGGAGGCTTATTGAATGTGGCTTTGTCTCTCTGTTTGGCCTGGTGTCACCTCCACACATCCCAGTACTAAGACTATGCAGGAGTGTGGAAATGATGTTATCACGGCGTGTCAGGGTGAATCATGGATTGTTTACTGAGTGAGTAATAATCCAGCCACACACTGAGGGATGTTGTGCGTGGAAGGATGGAGATATTGCTCAGCGTTGGCACCGTGGCTCTGTGATATCGCACCCTGGAAATCCTGTTACCTGCAAACCCTTCCTCAAAGAGCCACATTCACGTTGCCCCCGCTCTCCCTCTCTCAGATTCTCCTGCCGTCTTCCTTCACGCTCCTCTGAGAGTGCGTTTGTTCTTTTGAATGCAAAATATCTTTCTTTTCATCGCTCCCCATGTGCTGCAGGCAAGACTCTGTGTTTTTCTCCTGGAAAAGTCCGTGTCAGGATGAGAGGTCTTGTTTTATAGTCACACGTGTGGTATTAGTGACACTGAGGCTGAAGCAGAGAATGATGCATCATATAAACATATTAAAATAACTGTACTCAATATTTAAACTCCGACAAATCACCTGGAGGATATTAACCTGCGCAGCCCGTGAATATGAATATATCCTGATTACGTTTATTCAAGGAAAATGTAGTTCAGAAGCTGCTCAGATTACAGCCAGATGAGAAAGTCAGTAAATGAAATAGCTGACAACTGGGCAAACATCACGCTGACAATTTAATCTTATAAAGGACTGAACATCACATGGATTTTTCCAAATGTTAAAGTGGTTTTATTTTGACACGCTGCATCACAGGGCGGCGTGCACGTGTGAAAGGTGATGAAGCCACAGATTAAAATCCTCTGACTCCGCAGCTCAGTTCGTATTTCAGCTCATTGTTCGGCTTTCATGGCCCCCGACTGTTTTGGTTCAGCCTCACTTTGTTATCAGCCTCGTCTCCAGCGGCAGCAGCAGATTTCAGCAGAGAAAATCCCCCGGACTCTGCAGCACCACACAGCAAAGGGATCACAGATAACTGGTAAACATGTGGTGGAGAACTTGGCAGCTGAAGAGTCAGACATTTTGTCAGGAGCTGGTGAGGATAAAGATGAGTTCATGTAGATTCAAAGGAATTTTAATGTTCTTAGTTAAATCTTGACAGAGAATAACAAAAACACTTTAAGTATCAGTAGTTTGTGGAGTAAAATTAAATTACAGACACTAATGGTGTTTTCACAACTAACTTGTTTGGTCCAAACCAAATTAAAAGGTGTGAAAAGTTCCTCATATCACGATCTGAACCAACGGACCAAAGTTTAGTAGTTTGGTCTCGGTCGGGATCAAACTGACCCAAGGTTCTCTGTGTTTGCAGTGAACTTTTGGATGGAGACAGCATTAAACAACAGAAGAAGAAAAAGAAGTAGAAGTAGTTCAAAGGATTTACATTCACTCTGCTGATAGAAGCAAAATACAAGAAGTGAACCAGTTCGTTTCTTTCTCTAGTCAAACTGAAAAGACCTTTTTTTTCATGCACTTTGTTTGCAAACTGTCGCATTAAGATAAGATAAGATAAAACTTTATTGATCCACACAGTTTTTACAGCATATGTACATTATATACACCTTTTCACTGTAGTTATAAAGTAAAGTGCAGTGGCACAGGATGATTGTATGAGAAAGTAAAAACCTATTTGTGCATAAACACTAATGTGCAAAAAGTAATTTTCTGTTAAAAATAGTGCAAATAGTACAAGTAGAGTGACATGAGCAGTGCAGTATTTCATTCTTCATTTGGGATGTTGTGGAGTCTGACGGCCGTGGGAATGAAGGACCTGCAGATGTGTTCCTTCTTGTGCTGCTTAAAGCCTCCACAGTGTCAAAGGGGGCGAGAGGTGTCGTCCATGATGGACTTCAAGTTCCCGTTCAAATCATTCACCCTGATGCTCAGCGTGTGTGTGTGTGTCTTTGTCGCCCGCCCCACTGAGCCACACCCCGTTTCCCTGACTCTCCCGGGCCGTGTCAGGTGAAGGTCTTATTTTGTGTGCGAGCGCTGCAGTCGCTCTTCACTCACAGGGCGACTCCTGAGTCACCACCTGACAGAAACCTGCAGTGTTCACTGTGATTTATTACAACAGGTTTGTAAAAGTCACAGCCTGTGAGGGCGGAGGAGAAGACTAGAGATCGACGTCTTGTCGTTTCCACACTCGCACTCACACGTCAGCGCTCCAGGCTTCATCAGCCTCGAGTCTGAAGATAATATTTCAACTTAACTCTGGTATTTATTGTCTCTCACTCACTTAAGTTCTGAATGAACAATTGACAGTTAACGAAACTCCCCCCTCGGCCCACGGGGATCCAATAAGAGAGATTCTCGTTAGCTAGGATTTTCAAATTTGAATTGATCTTTTTTTTTTAATTTTAAGCATGGGAGACCACAGACTTTACGAGAGATTTTTAATATTTTAATGGTGAGAACACACACATTAGACGATCCAGTTGAGACCCCCCCCCCACCCCACACACACACATAATTTAACACTGACATTAAATCCTGCATCCTCCTTCATTTTGCAATGAAAGAATCTTTCAAGTGATTCCAAACATCCAAACCTCCGTCCTTGTGATGTTCAGTTGGACTTTTGCATTTCGATGTTCTTGTATCTTTTGATTTTTCATGCTGACATTACTCATTCTGTTTTATTTTGTGCTTCTCTCACTGGCCTGCATCCACCTCCCCTCCAAACTCCCCGGTCCCCCGCTGAACCTCATTCCCATCCCAAGTCGTCTCCTGCTCTCACCGTTCCCATTAATACCCTGACTGACTAATGTCTGCTTCACGCTGTTGTTGTAGTTATTGTTCTCGCTGATTGACGTGTTGCTGCTGCTGTTGTTGTTGTGCTTCTCCTTGCAGACGGTCTGGTTGGATCTGCACCAGAGGCTAACAGACACAGATGGCACACCCAGCGCCGTAAGTAGACGCTAAATGAACAACTGCTGCACAGCACACACGAGCCCCGGGTGGAGCATCACTCACTGCTGCTTTGCAAAGGCCAAAACATGAGACTAAACTTCTGCACGACCTGCGCCGTCAAAACGAAGCCAGGTTTCACCACATGTCCCCTGAGCTCTGATCTTTTGAATTATCTCCCAGGAAACGTGCTCGTTTTGTGTTGTTTTCTAGACCTGGACGATTTAAAGACAAATGACTGGGATGAAAATAAGATCCTGGAAATCATTATGATGAGAAACATTTGGTAAATAATGACGTAGTATTTCAAAAGCTTGGAAATAAGATCGAGGCTCAGTCAGCTGCAGTTAGCTGAACACCAACCTAACTGTTGGTGAATGAGTTGCATTGTGGGTAGTGTAGTTTGATGAGGAAGTAGACTTGAAACGTACAAATATTAAAACAGTGAAATCATGACAAACAAAACAAAATAACAAGCCACATGATGCACAAATGAAATAACATAAAATAATTATAATGAGTTCTCTTTTAGTTCAGGAAAAAAAAACTTTGTGATGTAAAAACCTGAGACAAAACTTCTACATGACAAAAAATATTCCTGTCCAATTGAATTATTTCCAGGAAATGGGTTTGTTTTATTTTGTTGGTGATTTATAGACACTGAGTCTTCTGCAAGAGAATGAATAGACTCTCGCAGTATCTTATGATATCTTACGATATCTTACAATATCTTACGATATCCACAGAGAAAAGAACACATCAGCTGTCTTAGAAACAGACGGCGTATTCAGCGTCTGGGATCTTCTCTTTGATAACAATCAATGATTTATATGAAGAACCATCAGCATCATAACCAGTGTGTGGGCGTCTTCTTTTCAAGCCGTGTTTGGATTGAGTCATAAATCTAAAAAATGTTCAGTCACAGAAAAAGCTCGACTTATTTGACGTTGTTTTCTCCAAAGATCCCGATCACACACCGGCAGTGAAGGAGAGATGAGAGAGTTCAACAGCTCTGAGTGCTTGAAGAAAGACATCAGGAATCTGTGTCTCAGAGAAACATCAGGAATCTGTGTCTCAGAGAAACATCAGCTTGTGGTTGTCACTTTCAGTTTTTTATGAAACCATGTGTAAAGCAAAGAAGAGACAGAAGATGAGAGGCAGGTCAGAAGAGCTCCGGTGTGTCAGTCATAGGAAGTGCAGAGGGGTTTAGATGGTGCAGCTCACGTCATTGATTCTGATCTTTGAAACAGACGGAGGGATATTACTGGCACCGGTGTAAAGTTACAGGACATGTGCACCGGGAGAAGCTACGAATAGATCCTGGAAAAATCGATTTCCATGTGGTTTCTGTGCACATGACAAATCACCACGTTATCAAAATATCCCATATCAACAAGATGAGGTTTATTTCAGTGTCTCTGTGCGAGTTAGTATCTCAAAATCATGGGAATGAGATACTAAAGGTGTTTACACGCCTGAAAGTCCAGACTATGGTTCAAGCCAAGGTTCATGTCCTAGTTACAGCTTTAACATTTCACACGGCATGTGTGAATGAATGAACCGGTTCACGTTGTTAATTTAGTTGTAATATCTTGATGGTTAAACTAACAGCAAAATGAACGCCGTCATCATCCAAACCTGCGAACTGCCTCGGCTTACATTTCTTCTTCTTCCTGCAACTGGTCAGAAAGTCTGAACCATCCAAAAAAAGGTTACCACACTGCAGACGAACCAAACCACGGCTAAGATAGATGGAACAAAGACCACCTCTTTTGGTCTGTTGGTCCAGGCCGAGGTCTGAGGCACCTTTCACACCTGTTATTTTGGTTCCGACGAAACTGAAAAGTCCAAATGTCTGAACCAAACTAAGTAGGTGTGAAAACGCCCTCTAGTTATTTTGAGAAAGTTTCCCATTAATTTGTCTGAGATACTATTTTGCGAATGTTTCTCAGGTTGTTAAAAAAGACTTTTACTTTCCAAATGATCGTAGCCTCCAGCACTGGCTGGAAGAAGCCATGTGGTCGCTGGTCGGAGGTTTGCAGGAGGTCCACACATTCTCACAGCAGGTTCTTGAACCTGAATACCAGTCCTCCTGTGGGAAATCCAGTTTCTGAGCATTTGGCCCCAGATCTCTGCCTGGAGGAGAAACACACCAGGTCTTTTTCTGTCTGCAGGAGAGCAGTGCAATAATCACCTGCTGCACTTATACCCACAGCAGTCGAGCCACTTATGACTTCCCGTTAGCGGCTGGCGAGAAGTGAGAGCCCTGATTAAATTGTCCAGTTGTCATGGGCACAGAAACGGAGAGGTTATTATAAGAGAGCGCTCAGAAACGCTGAGAGGGAGAAGTTTCAAGTTGCAATTTTCCTTAAATGCATCTCAGAGAAACACGTTTAACACACGAAAGACAGAGCACTTAAAAAGACAGAGCACTGACCTGAACCCAAACCTGAAAATAAGAAATAAAACTGAGAAGCCAGAGACAATAATGAGCTTTAGTCCTAAAGAACAACATCCACCTAAAGGCTCTGAGGCGTTTGAAGAGGCCGGTATCAGCATTTACCTTGTTTCTCAAACAGGATCCATTTCACCGTTGATGTGATGATATGTATTTATTCACTTTCTGTTCCCATGGTGATGTAGCATGAGCTTCACGTCACCTCACAGCTCTGTGTGTGTGTGTGTGTGTGTGTGTGTGTGTGTGTGTGTGTGTGTGTGTGTGTGTGTGTGTGTGTGTGTGTGTGTGTGTGTGTGTGTGTGTGTGTGTGTGTGTGTTTATTTATTAAATTGGTTTTCGATGCATTTTAGCTTGACTCTCATACATTTCAAATGTAAACACACTCAGATATCAAGGTTAGCGCCCCAAGTGTTCAAGCTACAAAGAACCTCAAGAGCATATCAATTGTTGTGTGTCAGTATTAAATTAGCCTCTGATCTGATCTCACTAAGGCAGCAGCTAATATATATTATATATTATAGTCCTCAGCAGTAAATCAAGGGTTCAAAGGTCACTAATCTGAGCAGAAAGCACAGAAAAGAAATCGATGAACAAGGAATCTCAATTCAAATTCACTCAAGGAAACATTTTTCTTTTCTTAAAGATGGTTTCTGTCGTTCTAGGTTGTTATCGTACTGAACATTGATGTGTTCATGTTGATGATAACTTTGGTTCTAATAAGTTGTGTAAAGCTGGGACCTCAGTAGCGTTTCTCCATCCCCCAAACGCAACGTCTCCAAATGAAGTCATCAAAGCGAGATTGGCAGCGTTCGTACTCAGATATTTTGGCTTCATTGCTGGTTATTGGGATGAAGAGGAGCCGGGTCGTCCATCTTTAATTACAGTCAATGGTTTTGCATGAGAACCACTCACCATATGTCTGTTGCCTCCGAGATTTCTGCCTGAACAGATTTTCTGCATCCTGCCACAGCTTCTTTTAAAACACAGATCACAAATCTGCATCTGGCTCATCTCAGGAAAACACTTCCTCCGAAAGAAACCCGGGGAAATTTCTCACACACCGTAATAAATCCAGTGTAACCAGGGTGTATCGTGTTTCCGCCTCCTTTAAACAGAGACACGCTTCACTGGTTACACACAATCTGCTCGTCCAGGCTGTTGCTTGATGAACACATCACACATCTGCTGGCACAGACGGACTCCAAGTGACAAGCGCTAATAAGTCTTTTTTTTTTACTATATCGTATGTTTTGTAGACGAGGGAAATCCTCGCCCATCCTCCTTCCACCTTCCTCTTTCCCTAAATCTGATTATCATCACCTTTTGACCCTCTTGTTCCTCACCACCACCCCCCCCCCCCCTCGAAAACATGGATTTCTCTTATCAAGGTCGTGCTCCTCTTCACCTCCACATAATTCCGCCGTGCCTCCCACAGCCGGCTCGACGCGTCGCACCTGATCTTCTGATCTCCACCAGGAGGATGATTCGAACGTGATTACCCTTCATCTCATCTCCCTGGCAGTCCTCTGTCACAGCAATCTTCCCTCTCCGCTCCGAAAGGAGACACTATAGCAGTTCTATCACCATACAAGGGATTATAATACAATCATATACTGTAGGAAAGATACAGGGATACTTTCAAACCGCTGTTGTGGAGCCGAATTAGCATATGCATTTTATTTGTAGTGGACACAAGTGAGCTGACAATGGTTTCTGTCATTAGAAGTGGGAGAATCAATCACGTACAGTATATGTTGTCAGTATTTGGATCCTCGAGAGGCGCATGAGAGAAGAAGCTATTAAAACAGCAGCGGCTGAGAGAGCAGAAGAGAAGATGTGAGGGATGGACGGGCAGATTACAGAGTAAACAGAGGGAGAGGATGGGAATAAGGAAATGGAAATGAGAAAGAGAAAAGGCCACAGGGACCGAGCATTGTAATATCCTGATTATCCAGTGCAAATGTGTCGTTCTTTCCTCCTCTGTCTTTTACATTATAACGTACAGTAGCTCTGTTCATCTAAATCAAACACATAATTAACCAGGAGACACTGAGCACACAACACAAACCTACGCAGTGCGGAGTGGCAGCTTCTGGCTCATTGTTTATTTGTGAGGTTTGATCCTCTAAGAAAACAGCGTACGATTATAATGATGTGTAACAGCTCAACTGGAATCTGTTGAGTGCCCACAAACACATTATTATAGACTCTATAAAACCAGGCTAGCTGCTCTATGAAGCTGCACCTACCTAATGTTCAACATGTTCAACATCTAACCTGGTCAAAGGACCAAAAAGTGGTCTTTGGTGCATTATTGTGACCTGTAGTTATGTTTGATATAACATTTAGCAATAAAACATGTTTAAGTTCAAGTGTCAGCACCCTCTAGTGGCCGTAGTGATTATGATGACAGCGAAAGAGGAAATCGAATGATGCTGTTATGGAGCTGAAATCACTTTAGCCAGACTTAGGTTCAGAGACCGTCCTGACCTTTAACCTTTAACCTTTAACCTTTAAATCCTTGAGTATTATTAAATGTTGACGCAGCGTTTCTATGGTGACGTCCTCTGCCGCCACAGAGGAGGTGATTCTGGACGCTCTCGTCAGCGTTGTGTTGGAGGACATGTTGACTTTCACTCAAGCTGTTGAAGTCAAAAGGATTTCAGTCGGAGGAACTCGTACTCAGGAGTTCTGAAGTGGTCTGAAAATAAAAGTTAAAAGACCCTTCGTGGCCGACGCTGCCACCCAGAGATGCTCTCTCAAAACTACAAGCAACAAAATCTTTAACGCTCGAGTAATGTTCAGAGACGGCGTCGCATTTCAGCCAAACATTCTGCCACACTCTCTGTCGCAGGTTTCTTGCCAACAACCAAACAGACAAATTTGAGATTCTCACTTGCGGCCACATTCATTAGCGGAACAGACCAATTAGAAAACTATAACAGATTATTAAAAGGGAACGTGTGGGGAAACAAAGGAGAGGTGACAAGTTGGCAATTTAAAAATAATAATACGAGGGTTGAGATGCACGAGAGACGAGAGGAAGTTAAAACAATGATTCTTTCAGTGAATTCGTACTTTGTGTGAGCTCCTGCATGTGTGTTAAATACTTAATGAAAGCTCCGATAAGATGTTGATAAGAGGAACAGACAGTGCAGAGAGGGAAGTTCACGGAGGGACACCGGCCCTGCTGTGAATGCCCTCATGAAAAATAAATCAAGGGGTTATAAATATGGATATTACTGTATGACTGGGTCTCTGCAGCAGCTCTCCGACGCTCCTGCTCTTTGAATTCTTGAATAGCACCGGTGCTGACTCAGACGACTTTTGTCCTGTATTCCCCCTTTTCTTTGAGATCCTTCCATCAGTTATACTTAGGCAGAGACGGACTGTTTCACCGTTTCATATTAAATTCTGTGATTTGGGGTTTTACACTAATCTTAATTGCGGTTCTACGTAGCATTAAAGGGTCTTTAACGTCGTACATGTTGCTGTGTGAAGGCTTCAGATCCGCCCCAGTGAAGCAGTTGATTTAAGCTGCTCACACAGTCGCTGGTAGAGATGTTTGTGTGGAGAGAAGGTCGCTCACATCCATTCACATCCTCCACACACGAGCCTTTAAATGTGAAGTTACCGAGCTTGTCTTTTGTGGATACCAGGTGTGTCTTCGCCTGCAGCAGTTCTATCAAAACATAGAGTGGAAATGTACTCAGATTGATGTTTGAGTATCAAGGAACACATTGAATACTGCAAAGAGTGAAGCATTTTTTTGTATTTATCAGACACAGCGAGTGAATTATTGAGAAGGAGAAAGTATTCGGGAGAGAGGTCAGCCCCCCGGTGGAGGAAAACTGTACCTGAAATATTGAGGTGAACAGGGATTGGTTGAAAATGCAGCAGAACCAACATCTGAACACTTCCAGGGAGCAGGAGGGCAGAATGGCTGCAGGATACGTTACTGCCTCAATGCTGAAGTGTCCTTGAGCAAGACAAATGAGAAAATAGTCCAGGATAAATAGTCCTGTTTGAGTTATCCTGGCCAAACTTATTCCCACTGCACGAAAAGCCTGCAGAGGATTAATTTGCCGCAGAAACACGTGAGTGGGTCAAAGAAAAGCCATCGAAGTCGGTCACGTGTGACAGTTCTGCTGCTGAGAGGAGTCTGATGAGATCTGGATCTTTTCAGCGTCCCCCCTCCGAATGGCCCCTGAATCCCCTGGTGGCTGTTTTGTGAGATTGTGAGATTTTCTCTGTAAATTCAATAACGGCCCCAGCGTGCATTAACCAGCCGCCGTCCCCGCACTGCATCTCCGTCTCCGGTGCTTTATCTGTTTGTTTATTTCATCCCCTCGCGCTCTCTGCTGCAACACAATTTAGTCCAGTTAGCCGGCAAAACTGACAGCTCGCTCACTGTAACTGTTCCTGTGTGAGTGAGTGTGTGTGTGTGTGTGTGTGTGTGTGTGTGTGTGTGTGTGGCCGGCCCTCTTTCTTTCTCCTCTAGCGCCATATATTTTTGACTTAGCCTTTATTGCCTCTCTTCCTTCTTTAACTGACTTCATCGCAGGCTTTTATGCAACCAGCCACTGCTCAGGAAGGTTCAGTGTATCACTCTGTTTTTAATTTTCAAATGAGGCCGCGTCGTGTGACACATTTATCGTCCACATTAATGATTATTGAATAAAACGTTTGCGATAAAACAAAACAGTAAACTGCCTGTTGTACAAATTATAATTAAGAGATGTAATCTGGTCGTACACTGTTCCAATTTAGTGCTTTTGACCTAATTTCTCAGATGCACGACTCATTTTAGAACTAGACCAAATTTCAGCTCCGTCAGTCGGTCAATTCTCGTGCAGTTTCCAGGGGGAGAGCGTAGAGGGAGCAGCTGCTGCCGACCGACCATCGTCTGCACGAGTCCCTGAACAAAGTCACTGCACCTGAACACAGTGAAAGTGAAACATGGCGACATGACGCATCACATGACCAGAAAACATGGGGGACGGGCTAGTTAAGCTCTGGCAACCATAGATTGTATGTGAAGATGGAATGAAGCATATCTACTTCCTCCCACTATCCAGAAACAGGATACCGACGCCGCCATCTTGCACATTTGGAGCCAGAGTATGTGCAGTATAGCGATAGCGAGGTCTATACACATGCTCGACCAATCACAAGTCAGTCTGTGCTGTCAATCATGACCTTCCGCCCTGTTGTTATAGCATCAAACATGCACAAACATCAGTATGATAAGAAATACCTAAAATGACAGAAACCATCTTTGAGAAAAATGTATTTGACAAGTACTTTGACTTTTTAATTTGGCCCATCCACTAACATGGAGGAGGTGAGATTTTACTACCTCAAACCAGCCACAAGGGAGCGATCGTGATGCATTGGCTTCACCTTTGGGAATCTGCCATGTCATCCATCTTCATATAAAGTCTATGGCAGCCACACATACCTGCCAGTTTGACGTTTCCTCGTCCTCCTCTCACGACCGACATACCCGAGACAAATGTCAGCACACAGAAAGATATCATACGATCGAGGCAGCGTGTTTGCAAATCAAACTTCTACAACTTTGACAATAGCTAGAGAAGTCCGAAGGTAATGAACAGCGTCGTCCTCCATCTCTGATGATTTATTCCAACAGTGGGAGTAAGAATTTAACAACGTCATTTCTAAAATCAACCTTTATGTCCAGCTTAGGGAGGTGGAAAGAACATTCATCCACACACACACACATCAGCAGCCTTTTCCATTGTCTTTCACTGTCTCTTGGAGTCAGCACAGCATTATTTCACTCTCATGCAGGGGCTGAGTGAACGTGAACGTCGATATAAGCAAGGTGCAGTGGACAAAAGAGACAATAGATGGAGGGAGTCAGGTTGTTAGAGCAGCCAGGCAGATGTATAGATTCAGAGAGACAGAAGGAAAATGGAAGTGAGAGCCGGAGCTCGGTTTTCACTGCAGTGAACACACGTGAGGGTGGAAACACAATGAATAAAACAGTTTACAAACACGACAAGAGGATGGAAGTAGAGGCAGGTACTGAAGTTTAGGAGGCCGACCTGAAAGAATAACTATTTTCTTACCTTTTGAAATGTGGAGTAATGACCAGAGTCTGTGTATAAATACAAACTAATGAGGCTAAAATATCCTGGATACGAACGTTGCCATCTTGCAAATTCGGAGCCGGAGTCTGAGCACATCATCAAATAACTCGTTAAAACCAAACTAGCCGGAAAGATGAACACTTGAACGTACAGAAACCATCTTTGAGAAAAATGTATCGGACCTCCAGTTTGACTCTTTGGTTTGGTCCATGTCCCATCTGCTAACCTGGAGGAGGCAGGATACGTTTTGTCTCGGTACAGATAGAGTCAATCTACCAACGGATTCTTGCAGAATGTTTTTTAACATCCGAGGAGAACATTGACGAAACCCCTGAGTGCGTTGAATTTGGCCACAAAGCGTTTTTATTGCATATGAATGAAGTGTTTCATTTGTTCTCTCTTCTGTAAAACGTGTCACACTCTCACGTTAACACAACAGGGAGAGGTTGAGGGAAATGAGCATCAGTCCAAACTAGGATTTAATATTCCTTCCAGAAAAAGAGACATAAGGGAGCAATAATTGGAGCATGTGTCCCATAAGGACAGTGGGACGGAGTTAGTGAGTTTAAAAACCTGCAGATATGCACTAATTTTGTTGTTAAAAGGTTTTATATCTGCTTATCAGCTTATTTGGATTTGTTTATGTTTTAGGATTTCCTGAGAAACTTGAAATAGGTTGGAGGTGGATTTCCACCAGGACTCACATTTCTCAGGATTAAGCTCTACGCTCCAGTTTCCTCAAAACCTCGCCATTTGTCGGTTCAAGTTTTTCAGGACCTTGTCGTTCCCTCACAAACTGCCCCGCTACTCTCTGGGAAAATAACCAGCACCTGGTTCCGGCATCTGCTCCCCCTTTTAATATTCAAACCATATTTCTGTCACCCGCCCCAAACAAAACCCGAGGTGAGGGAGGAAACTCATCAGAGCCGCAGTGTCTCCTCTGTAAACATGTTGATTGTGAACGTGCCCTCAGATGCACACGGAGAAGTTTGAGAGAAATACTTCATCACAAAGTTCAAACATTGACAGAAGGAACAATATGGAAGAAAGAAATGAATCTGGGATCAAAACGAGACAGATACTCATAGTGAATAGTGACGTATTAAATATATACGTCCCCTTGATAACCTGGAGGTCATTACAGTTTGTACAATAGCCCATTGTGCTGTGCACGTGAACAATCATGGCAGCGTAATGCAGAGTGAAAGAAAAGGACTCATGCAGCAACACAGAGATCGTTACAGAACAGTGATACCCCCCCCCCCCCCCCCCCCGATGAATAGATACACAAGCAGGTTGCATCAGTGTGTGTGTGTGTGTGTGTGTGTGTGTGTGTGTCTCTCTCACAGGGATAAAGAGAGACAGGCAGCCTCAGAGAGAATGTGTTAGCGCTGTATTTGTCAGCAAGAGACGGATAAAAAGACTGAGTGAAGGTGGAGGCGGTGAAAAAAGAGTTTGTCCTTGGAAATACTTCAGTCGCCGTTGCATTATCGGGACATCAGTGGCAGCTGCCTTTTCAATTCTGTTTTCTTTATGAGCACTGCAACGTGACGGCTCCTCAGGGAGTCACCCCCAAATACTAATGTACCATAGAAAATTAATTACTACAGACTGATAGACAATATTCATACTGGTTGGGTTTTGGTTTCTCTTGTTATAAGAAGTTCTTCCTGCAGGAGGAGACAACCATTTTCAGCAAAACAAATCGTGTACGTTAACCAGCCCAGCGACTAAAGTCAGTGAGTGGCTAAGTGAAGCCAAACAGATACAAGCTGCTTTACGAAATAAAATATAAGTACGATGGCAAAGCATAGAAAAGACTCAGCAATGCAATAAAACAAGATGGATAAAATTACATTACAACAATACTTTAAACTAACTAACATTTAATATTGGTGTTATTTAACTATTGTTTGCTTGGCCCATATGAATAAATATTGGAATTGGTGTTAAAACAGGATGAAAGCCACTGCTGTAAGTGAACTGCTGCTGCTTATTAGAAGGTTTTTACTTCTCCTGCAGTCAGCAGGTCAGGACACTAGTCATCCATCTACTGTGAGAGATATGCAAATGATCCCCTGAACTAATGAAGGGCTTCTTTCTCTCCTATTTTACTTCCTGAATAAATGACGGATTCCTTGAGCGAGAAGAAGAGGGAGAGAGGAGAGGGGGAGGAGAGGGAGGAGAGATGCTGCTGATGATGAAGTGAAAGGAGGATTAGGAGGGCAGAGATGTATGGGGGGGGGACAGAAGAATGAAAATGGAGGGAGGACGCGAGGTTGGAGGAGGGAGGACTTGGAAGAAGTGGAGCCTTGAGATGTCACAAACAAGAACTGGGGCAATAAAGAGAGGAGGGGAGGAAAGGCCTGAGGGGAACAGACACAACGATGAAGAGTCAGGAGCGAAGATGAGGTGTGAGATGAAGACCTGGTATTTCCCAGTTCCCATGGTAACGCTAGACTGGTTCCCCCTCTCCATAACACATTTTTCTGCTTCCCCCTATTTTCATACCCAGTGGGTTTCCATGCCACACTGCAGCATATTAAAGACACACACACACACACACACACACACACGCACACACACACACGCTTGTCTGTCTCCTTAGTCTTTTACCCAAACCTTAACTAATACGATTAAATGCCGAACCCTGATCAGATTCTAACCCTAAAACCAGGTCGTAATCATAGACTGACGATATGACAGCTCCTCAAACGTGAAGCCAAATCATCATGATCGCCCCCTGGTGGCTATATGATTATAAAAACTACTTTCTCCATGTTAACAGGTGGGACATGGACCAAAGTTATTATTTTTTAGAATACAGGACAAGATGGTGAATGTCCTGTGTACGTTTGAAGGTCTTTTTGCCCAATTTACCAACGACCAGCAGATGTTAGCAGGTGTTAGCGGCCACCAGCAGATGTTGGGGACATAACTTCAGTTGTGCACCTTAGCTTCATCAAGTGATTTGGTCTTGTATCAATGATACAGGCTGAACTTGAGGGTACAATGAGGCTAAAGGTGAATCTGACTGGCTACTGGCTTGTCTGGCAGCCCTATGAAAACCATGTGTCCCGCTCAGTAGATCAGGATGTACAGTTTATTATTACTGACTGAGAAATTCTATCCTCAAGTATCCAACACTAAAACTAACAGTTGTTCCTCTGAGTGCATTTTGAATTTGCATTTTTGTGAAGTCAAAACAAACAGTGTTTTTCACTCTCAGCTCCGGCTGACGGCAAAAGGAACTCATCACTTCTCAGCAGCAGCGTTGAAGAATAATGAAAGGAAGCAGAAATCAATCATATTTATACAAGAACAAGGCTCCGCGTGTCTTTAGGATACGGTGATAGGCCTCGAGACAACTCACAGGGTCACTAGTGTCCAATAAACACAAACACACACACACACTGTGCATATTTACAATGAAAAATTGATTTGATTGAATTGATGATAAAGATGACTCAAATAATCATATATATCCATTGGAACACACTCCATATTAATAAATGTCAGGTAGTTTAAAAGAAGAGTCTGTGATATATATATATATATATATATATATATATATACGTTATAATAAAGCTGCTGTTGTTTAGTCCCTCTCACTCTTTACATTTAAAATGATAAACTGCCTTCAAGTGCATCTAATAAATCCTATAGTAAATATGACATCTACCAAGTCTACGTTCAGAAACAAGAATGAAAAAATCCGCCTGACAATTAATTCCAGGAAATAAGCCATTAACAACGCTATGCTTGGGCGGCGTCATAGTGATGAAAATCCATGTCAGGCATTAAACTGATGTCTCAATTCATTTCAGTAAATTAATAATATTTACTGAGTGGATTAAATACAATAAAGTGAGGCATCAAATACATGTCTTCTCTTTATTCTGCCTCCACAGCATTAACAACGCTGTGTCTACCTCTGAGGACACCAAGGTCATGTCATTGGTTTTATTCCTGGGAATTTACTCACTTATATTTGACAATTACACACACATTAGATATTCCCAAACTCTCTAAGGCTGATTCTGGTATATTTTTAGAGCCGATATTTTTCGGTTTCACTCCGTTAGTGATAAATGAAAATGGACTGCATTGGGACTCTGTAGGGAAAAGAAAATATACATTAGCAGCCAAATGAATAAGTCAAATTAAAAAGAAGTTCACTGACATTTCTTTGTTGGAGAAGAAAAAATGTCTTGAGACTGGGGAACTGAGGGAATACTGGCTAATGACTTTATAAAGTACAGGCTCTGCCCTGAGCACAAAATGTCAATGTATGACTGTACGTTAGTATCCAGAACACACACCAAGAAAACTCATTTCTTAATTGTTTCTGACTAAGTTTATTTGTATAGAAGAGTTCTATATTTTGGTTATATGAGACGATTGATGTCTCTAATATCTGTCAGGATATGAAGCCTGAGTCCGGCGCTGGTTTACTTAACTTATCCCCAGATGTTTACCGTAGCTAGAAAGACTGGGGGCAGGGGAAATCAGCTCTACTGGCTCTGTACAGTAACACACTTTGCCTACCAGCACCTTTAGAGTCATTAATCATTACATTATTTGCTAGTCGAGTTTTAATGGAGTCAAATGAGAAATATATTAGGGAGTCATCTGCACAGAAACACGAAAGCAAACGATTTAACCTTGAGCAAACATATTAATTGAGAATTGTAAAGGACTAAGCACAGAGCCTTGAGGGACTCCATGAGTAAACTCTGACATGGAGGAATTAGTTATCAATGGCTAAACTGGATTTCCTTTTAGAAATACAGGAGTAAAACCAAACTGAATCTGTACCTGATACTCTTTGCCTATGCCCAAGGCTTAAGAGTTAAAATCACTTCAGTTTCTGAACCACAAAGTGGACAAAACTTTCTGCAGATGTAAAAAAAAAAAAAAAAAGGACCATCAACACAGGGGTTATCAGGGCGGTGAAACCAGAGGTGCCCAGTTAGAGGCTTCTGATTTATCACCTCTGCAGGGCCACAGTGTCAGAGGCGAGCGGATCTAATCACAGGGATTTGGTCGAAGAGGCTGGATGGTTAATGGAGTGGTAGTGATTCGATTAACTGAGGTTGCTGGGCAATGTAGTGTTTCTAATTGAGTTGGTGGGGTGTGTGTGTGTGTATTCATTCATGTCTTGAGGTAGACTATACTGAGGTTATAAGTCCCCCAGGTTCAATCACTGTTATGGGTTCTGCGCACAAACACACCCCTGAAATCATTGCGTCATAAATCACACACAGATACGTGCAACACATATCGCTGCCGACAAACAGCTGGGCTTTTATTCAAGCAGCCTAATGTAGCAGAAGTGCCGCTGCCTCGTGACAGCAATTTAATATAACGGCATCAGATAAACAGTGATGTCAAGAGATAAACAGTCGTTACATGGCAATAAAACAGACAATCAGAGCGATAGAGACCCACTAACGCAAAGTGGATGCAGATGTGTTGAACACTTAGAGTCTGCGTGTGTACAAGCTGCAAGAGCCGCAGTTAATATCTGCTCAACGTGGAGAGCTCTCTTATTAGGATGTTAAACAAGGAGCTATTTCCAGTTGTACTCCACAATTGCCTGATGTGAAATCGAATCCTGATGATAACAGTCACTGCAAGTGTCTCAAAGACAGCTGGGGATATTTCTCATTACAAAGAAAAGGAGGGAAATACGACGAACAGAACCAGACAGTGATGAGGAAGAGCAGCCTGCAGGGCGGCCGGTCTGTATCAGTGGAGACTAAGACAGATGGAGGAGCAGGGAGGTGGGAGCAGGGGCAGAGGAGCTGGGTGAGGGCTGCAGGTCAGATGAGGAGCAAGTGAAGTGAGCAGATAAATAAGTGCAGGGCTGAAGAGGAAGAGGAAGATAAACCAAAGCTGAGTCAAACTGAAGCTCTTCATCAACTGGTCAAAAAAACTCACCAACTTCTGGCTTTTATCTGATGTGGGAATGAATACAATCGAATTCACTCCCGGGTCAAGTACCGTAGACAGAGGTTTGTATTGGCTCCGATCGGCAGTGATTTGGCAGAACAGCGAGGTGAGAGAGTGCACCGGAGAAAAAAACTGTGAGCATATACCCCCGAGACAAAGTGTAATACTCTTAAAGTTGGACTACAAACTAAAACTGTTTTT
Source organism: Hippoglossus hippoglossus (assembly GCF_009819705.1). NCBI lineage: Eukaryota > Metazoa > Chordata > Actinopteri > Pleuronectiformes > Pleuronectidae > Hippoglossus > Hippoglossus hippoglossus. The sequence continues at coordinate 3,450,035 of NC_047156.1, read as the reverse complement.
ATTGTTTGTAAAACAACTTGATTAGTGGATGACTCACTTCCCCTAAGCCACAGTCCCCCTGTACACTCACAGCAAGATAAGGGGAAAAAAATATGAAGAATAATTATGACATTTAAATGTCAATTGCAGGGAAATAGTGGAGATGATGTAAGATTATCTGAGGATTTTTACAAAGATACACTGTGAAGGGGTGTGTGTATATAAAGAATCGCTGTGTGTCTGTGTGTGTGTCTGCGCATGTGTGTGTGTGTGTGTGTATTTGTGTGTGTGACAGTTCAGAATGAGCTCGACTGACAAACCTGACATGTTGACAGATTTTTTCTCAAAATGATTAATAATAGATCTTGAAATGACCCCAGTTCTCCACCGTGTGTGCATGCTTGTGTGTGTGTGTGACAGAACGAGAGTGGGTGTGTGTAGTATGACCACAACTAATGTGAAACTGTGCACACACTGTATTTGTGTGTGTGTTTGAATGTGTATCATGAAATGTCAGTGGGACGCTGCTTTAGTTATCTGGGTTATAGACGGAAGTTTTAATTAGTAAAGTATGAAGATATAAGTTAATCTCATCTGATCAAAACCAAAGCAGCTTCACGTTTATCCATCTTTGGTACAGTCATAAAACAAGTTTTTTTGTATCTGTTCCATACAAACACTTATGAAACCTCTCTCTCTCTCTCTCTCTCTCTCTCTCTCTCTCTGCAGTCCTTGTTGCTGATTCGTCAGGAGATGGTGGTTTCCCAGAAGAAGCTGGGCGAGTTCTGCGAGGCCCTGAAGCAGTACCTGAAGAACGTGTCCGCTCAGAGAGACTGTTTTCAGTAAGTCCACATCTCACCAGTGCTCCTGCAGAGAGAGAGAGCAGCACTGTGAACCTCATCATTTTACATATTTAATGTGCTCCGCTTTCAGTGTCAGGACCTCAGTTTCTCTCACTTTATTAAGTAATACCTCAGATATTCTCCCCTCTGGTCCTGTGGCCGTATCTTTTAGTGTTCACGTGCACACACACACACACACTGAAGTGAGATACTAACACCATGCCTGGGCTGAATGTAATATAGTTGGATATACACATGCTGTACATGTAATAACCCCCCCCCCCCCCCCCCCTGCCTGCATCAAGGTGCTGGGAGACAAATCTAATACCCAGAGAGATTTCTCCAAATCCCAGACTCAATATGCTGTGTGCATGGTCCACACTCCTGTATTCTGCAGACGCCCTTGGTTCTGGCTCTACTAAACTACACTTTTGCATTTCTATTGTAGTTCCTCTCACCACTTACTGCATTTTGTCCTTTGGGATAAAGGTTCTGTGAGAGCTGCATAGAGACAGAAATAAGGTTTGAATCCTTCATATAGCACAGAATGGATTTGTATTATATGGATTTAGGAGAAAATTAAAATGTTTGTCATGTAACACGTTTTAGCCACTTTGGGGCGATTTTAAACACAATATATATAATATATTCACAAACAGCTGCCTATTTACATATGTAACAGATTATATAATACCATTATTATCATTGATTGAATCTTTCCGCTCATCTGATGTACGTTAACCCTCAGGAGTCTGTGATCACACCGACTTGATCTAATCATGTGTTGTGTCTTGTGTGTGTTTGGGTCCAATGTGTTGATTTGCTATGTCAAAGTGAAAAATGACTTTAGACAATGTTGCTCTGAAATGAAGACACCAAGCATTGGGAAGGTGAACGTGTATTATGTGATGTAAAAAGGCAAAATCGAAGGCAATGAAAACGGCTAAAATAGCCCCAGACTCCACAGGGTCCAGGCTCTGCTCTCCGTTGTAGCTCTGCTTCATCCACCAAATGCTCCCAGCAGATATAATAGATATGTTGCTATTTCTGTGCTAACTTTGTCACTTAACATTTTCTTGATGGTTGGTTTTTCTCCAGTTAGTTTATCAGAGTTTATTCACAGCTTCTTAAGATCGTAAACGACATAAATGATGCAAACATATAGAGATGGTAGTCAGTGGTAAATCTGCCTTTAGCGAAGCATCTTCAAATGTCTGTGTGGGCGGGGGTGAAGCAGGTTCCTGAGGAAGAGATGGAACAAATGAATTGTGCAGACGTGGAAAGCTGAGATAACGTCGTTAGAGCCAGTTACACACCGGGGAGTCTGTAGCTGCTGCTCAAGATGCTCCTGCTGAACGTGAATGAACACGTACGACTTTCTGAAAGGGCAAGAACCCTTAGTTCAGAGACTAATGACTAGAATGTTTTCAGAGTTAGAACTAAAGAATACGTCCATATTTCTTTTATACATCTCATTCCTCAACACATTTCTTGACCTGCAGGCAGAATAGTGACAGCCTATCTTTTAATAATATGGTGCCTGTGGGAAGAGGCTGTTCCGGAGCAAATAATGTCCTCAAATCATCGGACTGGAAGACGCAGGCGAGTGGAGCCCGAGCGGCTTGTTGTTTATGGTTGTGTTGTGAAGAAGTGCTGCTCGGTCGGTCACAGCGCTGTAGTGAACCAGCTCTACGCAGCTCGGGACAGGCTCTGCTCAGGAACCTGACACTGGACGTCTTGACCTTTGAAAGCCTGTGGTTTAAAACCTCTTTGGCTGCTGTGATCAATCAGCAAATGACTCCTTGATTCACTGATGCTGAGCCAAGCTCTGGTTTAACAGAAGGTACCAAAGTGCAAGTATCCGAAATTAAATCTGACCTACAACACACATTGATCAGTATATTCAGTTTGGTCTAAATATCTCAACAATTACTCGATTCATTTTTATCTTATTTTGAAAAATGGACCTCAAAGAATGAATTTATATCACCTTCACTCTCCGATCTTTTATCAGGCATCATAAGGTTTGATTCACTCAATAATTTAGTAAAAGAATAACTCACTTTTAAATCGTAGATTTTCGAAATGCTAACAAACATGGAAATCCACCTTTGCTCAGTTGTTTTTCAAGGTCTCTTCTTATCAGATCTATCGTCTCCACCTCAGTGAGTCACACACTTAAGCCCCTTTCACACTGGACAAAAACCCACCAGCACCCACTCCCACCTGGGCTTTGTCTTCACTGTGAAAGGAGACAATCAGCAATCACTCAGAGGTCGAATTAATCTGCATCAGTCTCAGGTATTTATCCAGATACGATCGGCAGTAATGGAAACACGAGGCTAATTTTCGCCCACTTTCCTGCGCAACCAATCAGGGCTCCACTATGAACAACAGCTATAATGGAGGCGTTGAAGGTTTGTTGGTAACATCTGAGAGTCTTTGTCATCTCAGCCACGAATCTGTCTCCGTCCGAACAGCGCTCTGTCGTAAATAATATACTATTTAGAAAAGTAATGGACATGTTCCTGATAATGAATGTGACCAGAATGGAAAAGTTTCCCCCCCTGCAACCAGTTCTCTCTGCTGGTTCACGGCGCCTCCACACCGGCTTCACTTCCCAGAACCGGCATCTACGTCCATTTTAATGTCCGTGTCTATGATATGTAAAAACTGTTAGGTGTTCAGCTGTGGTCAGTGAATATCAGGTGGAGGAGACACAGACGTTCAGATGATGCTGTTCGTTGTGTGTTTGTTTTGAGGTGTAGACTCATGGTTGGATGGCACCTTTGTTACCTTGTGTGTGTGTGTGTGTGTGTGTGTGTGTAGCAGGGCAGCACAGCGCCTGTAGGAGCTCAGGTAAATAATGTATGAGAGTGAAGACGGTTTGTTGACGGAGAGAATCCACCTCATTACTTTTCATTTCTCCCGTGTGCTGCCTCTCTTTCTTTCTTCGGTGTCACTGTGCGTCTCTCCCTTTGCCCTCCTCCTCATTTCCTCATTTAATCTTCTGTTATCTTTAAAGTTTATTTACTTTCTTCCTTCGCTGCTCTTTTCTTTTTTTTACCGTGCATGTGTGATTACACACAAAACTTATTATATCCTCCAGCAGAGCTCACACAACTTATTGTCATTTCATTTAAAGCCTGGTGGAGACATTTGGCATCCAGAGGCAGCCGGTCCCCCAGCGCCCTCAGCAGGTCCAGGGGAGAACTACAGAGGCATACTATCACTTTTATCATTACTCTCTGTTTATATACACCCCTCAGTGTACTTATACACCCTCAGTGTACTTATACACCCCTCAGAAGTATAGACAGTAAGCATTGGCAAACTCCTATTGGAATAGTAGAAATTAATAAATAAAATAAAATATATGTATAAATGAATATTATATATATATAATTAAACGTTTTCTCCATTTTATTTTGTGTGGTTTTATCGCACAATGCCCTTATTTAAAACTTTAACAATTTCACAATGGCCCATCATCTTGTGACGTTTATATTTCATGTCACGTTTTTTTTCATAATGTCACATTTCACATTGTCCTTTTTCTCTCCTTCAACTTCTCAGGATATCACATCCCTCCGACCTTTTTTAAGCGAGCTCAACAATTTCTAGCAGATTTATTGAGTCGGCTTCAGAGAGCTCATGCAAACTCATCTTTTCCTCCCAGTTCTTCACACTGGGAGTTTCTGCCTCCAGGAAATATCCTGTTTTTGTTCTATTCTGTTTTATCCTCGTTCTCTAAAGTCCGGCTCTGACAAAAGGGTTTTAAGTGGAGCAGGTAGTGAGTGACACACTTTCCCCTCAGGGTTGATACTGCAGCGCTATGTGCTCACTGCTGAGACCTTTCACTTCGACAAACTTCTACATTATATTCTCCTGCAGTCGTGTTTCTCCTTGAAGCCCGGAGAGGGCAGAAGAGACGCAGCTTCAGGGCTTCACAGCTTCAGACAGTAGACTCTGATCCTGCTGCCTGTGACTTCACTGAGACTCACTGCTGCAGTTTGGTTCTGTTACATAACTTTTATCAGTTAGTTTTGCATTGAGATGCAAATGATGTTTTCTCCATTTACTGTGAAAGCACAGATTTAGCATCAAACCTTTTATCCTCACAGTAAAAAAAAGTAAAAGCCCCTTGTAGGTTTTATAACTTATCAGATTTATGTAGTGTGGCACTTTATTGGTCCCTTAACAATACACATGACAGGTGTAAGACCGATGAGATGAATGGATTTTGAGATTTCTGGAATTATTAGATAGTTAAGATACATGACTTCATACCTACATGTTATATTAGTGATACTGTTGTGGCCTGAGAGTTGCACAATACTCAAAAAACTCAAAATACTCGATATTTAATGCAGAAATTTCCCTCAAACATTCCAGACACTGGCCTTAGAGCAACAGCATCATCGTATTTCTGAACAAATTAACATTAACACAGTAACTAAAGGCTGCACCTGCGACTTACATATCCAGACAATCAGCCTGGTGATGTTGCCGGCAGCAGGTTCCTTCAGATTTAACTCAACAGCTTGTAATACGTCAAGAATTCATATGTTGATTATGGCCCAATTTCACCCCAATGTCCAACAGGATGACATGATGAAGGGATGACATCATTAGATTCTGCACAAACACTTTTCTGGCCTTAATTCAACAGCGTGACTCAGGAGCAGAAGGAGATTTGACCATGTTTCCTGCTACTTGACTCATTGGCTGAGACTGTGATGGTACTTTTGAGTGATTCTTAGAGAGGACTTGTTTGAGAACTTGAATGAAAATGATATCTGGGATGAGAACAGTGTAATTTCAAACCACACTGCAGCACCTGATCTGCATAAACACGAGCTCAGCTGCTGCTCTCACGTCGACGTGTCTGGAGCCAGAAATTCACCAAACAGGTGCAGAACAGAGCAAATACAGGACGTGGGTCTGATGAACATGGGATCAAACTGTGTTGGTTCAAACTTTTCTGATTTAGTTTATTTCCACTTCTCTCACCAGCAGCTTCCACTCGTCCATCTGCATGTCTTTGTCAGATGTACCTTTCCAGCAGATAAACATCAAACTACCCCTGAACCTCCTGGAATCAAGAAGATTCAGTCACTGTGGACAAAGATTCTTTGTGGATTATTTCCCTCATCTTTTCCTCATATGGGCAACTAACGTTCCTCCATTTTCACTGATCTATTCTCACATTGTTCCAGTGGCTTATTGCAGGTTTCATTTTTACAGATGAGATGTAATTTCCACACATTCATCTTGTTGATAAGTGCTGTGACATCAATATTGTTCGGGGATAGAAAACAACTCAGGATTATCACTGTTTCTTTAATCAGTTTCTTTAATGAGACTTTTGTTTCCTCTCTTCCTTTCCTCACCTCCATCCTCTGCCTTACTTTTCATTTACACCCCGTTCCTCTAATCTACTATTTTCCTCCTCTGCCATCAATCCACCGATTACATCTCCTCTTCTCATCTCCCTGTTTTTTCCTGTGTCTCCAGTGTGACCGCCGTGCGTCTGCCGGACGGTTTATCCTTTGTCGTCTACGAGTTCTGGGACGGAGAGGAGGAGTGGAAGAGGTGAGTTTTCAATCACGTCTGACTTCACAGTGAACATTTCAATCCTAAACCCGAGCTCCTCGCTGACGTCTGTCAATCATGTCAAGTGTTTACAGCTTTCTGACTTAGAAAAGGATTTCAAAGGGTCAATGCAAATGAGTGAGCTGCCCTGCTTCCACTCTGAAAGTGACTTTAGAATTAAACCTGAGTAAATGCTGATCCACTTTAAAAGTATTAAAAGTCATTACCGAGTGTGGACATTCATTTTGTTTCTGAAAACGCCTTTGACTCAGCACTCCGCCTCCTCGGAAAGTTTTTGGAGCTGAGCACGCCGTTCCTTCCTGCCATTGTTTTTATTGATTGGCGATTGCCAAATAAAGAGCGCCCTCTTTTCTTCCATTAACGTCATGAGCTAGTTGGAAAAATTCCCCCATCCGCATTTAATTAACATTCTGCAGCCATTCACTCGGCGCGGAGCTGCTGAAGCACTCAAGATGCGTCAGGTCGTCATGATTTAGTGATGGTGCTGGTGCTGGTGCACGAGGAGAGGCTGCTGATGTAGCTGCCTGCTGATCGGAGTTTCTGCTCCACTGCTCCCAGCGTCGCCCGGCCATTAATATTTCAACCCTTACAGTAAAGGCTAAGGGCCGTGCAAAGCGCTCTGAGGCCCGTGTGCACGTTTATGAGGGGCTGCAGACGTGTGTGTGCACGTACATACATGATGTGTGTAAAGCCGATGTGTGCTCTCACCCCTCCAGACACCTCCAGTCCACCCCCAACAAAGCCTTTCAGCATGTGAAGGTGGACACACTGTGCCAGCCGGAGACCGTGTCCTCTGTAGCCGTGCCAGGTGAGTGCTGAAATACTACACAATAAAACTACACAATAAAATGAGGGCCACTGAATTTTGTTTTATCATCAGATAAAGGAGCGGTCCACTGATTTCAGACATGAGCGTCTGTTTAGTGTTTTGTCCGGAAAAAACCCCGTTAAATTTATGATTAAGTTTATAACACACAGGGATTTGTCAGGCAGCAGGTTGCATTATGGGAAGTGTAGGATTCCATGTTTTTGTTGGGGGCCCCCGGCCAAAAGGACCCCCCCCCCCCTTCAAACAATTCTTTAACTCTTCTTATCAAGATTATATACACAAAATACAGACTTGATTTCTCAGCACTGAACAGAAACCAGTAAAACTCAGACAAAGAATTGTGAGAAATCAGTTTCCTCATAATCCTAAGAAAGTTTTTCTGGACAGTTCAAGCAGCCTGGCTCTGAAAATGACGTCATTAAATCCGACTCACATCCGTCCACTGTGCGAGGAGCCGACTGTCAGTGAGCGGAGCTGATGCCAGGCAGTCGGCCTTTACTACTTCCTGTCCTGTCTCGTTTTTCATCCAGCTCTCCTCACCCCCCCACCCTCCGCTCTCATCTTTCTCCGGCCCGCACACTTCTGTTTTTCTCCGCCTTGCCAAATTTATCCTCAACCTCCATTCAATCTTTTTCCTCTCTTTCCAATTCAGTGCCAAATCATAATATATAATGTCTTCACTTTACATAGAAGGTCGAGACCTTAAAAATTGTGTTCCCACAGTGTTGCCAGATGTACGATAATGTGGTGACAGTATTATCAGTTAGTAATCTGGACAGTAAAATATGGATCATGTCTGTATTTACACATCTCTTCTCACGTGACGTCTTTTTTTCAGCCAATCATGCTTGTGATGATGACCTGCGTCTCTCACAAGCTTGACACAAGTCCTTCCTGTTTACTGTTTCAAAATAAGAGCCTTGTGCCTTGAAAAGGATCGATTTCAGGATCTTGACACACAAATGTCGGTGTTGAGCGTCCTGTCCCTTCTCTGGTCGCGTACAATAATCTTCCTCAAAATACGATGATTTTAAAGCTTCTGGTACAATACTTCAACATTTCCCATCTGGCAACGCATCATGTATAAGCTCTGTCAGACTGAGTTATTATTATAGATGTAAAGATGTTATTAATGATAGTAGCACCAGTTAATATGATAATAATAATAATTATCATGATGCTCTGGAGTCAGAGTTACCTGCAGGATCATCTGATGATCATTTCCCTTTCAGTCTCTTCGTCTGTCTTTAACCTCGTCCTCACGTGTCCTCCTCTGTCTCTGCAGCCGCCTGGTGCAGCGTGAACAGGGACTGAGCATGAAGACTTTCCGCCACACGCCAAGACTCCTCCCTCTCCGACCCGCCCTCCGCCCCTGAAACCTTCTCCCCCTGCATTTCACCCACTCTCACGCCCTCTCCTCTCTCCACCCTCACATTCCTCAACTCTTTTTGTAAGTACATGTTTACACAGTGCAAATCGATGGTGTCAACTACAGTGAAAATTGAACAAACAGTGCATTGGACAACGTGAGATATAAAAAAAAAAAAAAAGAAGCTTAAAAGGCGTTTGCATCTCACCGTGGTGGTTTGCTGGTTGGAGATTTTTTGGGATTATTTCATGCTCATGTTTCCAGTAGCTTTGAGCCTGGTGGAGTTCGTCTTGTAGCAGGAACCCCGGCGTAGAGTTTTTCATGTAGCAGTAACCGTCAATGGGTCGAGTATTGTGTCATTTAATTTCACAAAGAAAGTGAAGGTTGAATTTACCATAAAAAGGCTCCTCTTCTGTACGTAGCTGTCATTTCTTAGTAGCTGCTCTCTCCACTTCTGTTCTCATTGTTCTAATAATTCCAATGGTTTTGTAAATGAACAAATGGTTTGGATGTCTTTCTCACATCAGCCATTCTGAACTCAGACATGTTGAGTAATCGAGGACGAACAACAGACCACGTGGGCATGAAATCTCAGGAGCAAACTGAAAGCTTGAATTTAGCTCGAAGGTTAACTAGCTCACTGCTTCTGTGAATATAACTTCGTGCTTTTCAGCATTATATACTTTTCGACCCAACCCGATTTTGTAGGCAGTCAGAATCTCTAACAGTTTATTACAAGATGCTCCTAGAGTCCAATGTTCCTCAGGTCAGGATCAGGGTCCGGTATTACCGAGGTCTTAAGGTTCCCAGGATCTGTATATCCGCGGCTCCTATGTTCCCAAAGGTCTTAAGGCCGATTCAAAGTTAACTGGAACAAAAACCCTAAGTCTAAAAGTTCCCTCTGAGAGTTTTTAAAGGTAAGAATGACTCTGAAGAAGATATGGGAGACAAATACAACATATCTGATGTTGTAGTGTATGTAATAATTTAACCATCTTTATTCCCAAATAATAAAAAATTATAATTTTACCATCTCAACACACAAATAAGAGAGTTAGATCCATTTGTTCCCTGAGATCTTCAGAATGGCTGCTGTGAGAATTGCAGGTGCGACATACAGAGAAACATTAAGTTCTATTTCTTCATGTAGCTTTTATTCCATCGAACACTTTGGGGTTTGGATTTCTCCGCGTTGACCTCAGGGTCATTCTAGTTGTGACATGAATGAAGCCTTTTGCTGCTACATGAGACAGAGGAGAGAGAAACAGCTCCTCACTGATCTCCATGCAGCTCAACATGCTTTTACTTTCGCCTTCCGCCTGTGTATTCCATGTCTGAATTTGGCAGTGGGTAACTTATTAGCTGTGTGAGTCTAGTAGAGATTGTACATAATGCAAACGTTGTTCTATTATGATTCTACTTGTATTTATTGACATATTTGAGTGCACAGTTTTCCTCGGTGGGAGCTGAACAGCAGCTTTACAGTTGCTGCTCAGCTCCTCTCAACAGTTTCTTTGAATCAAACCATCAGAAACAGACACACCCCATCTGAACGACATCGAATTTAAAAGCCTTAAACATCACCACATGCTAGAGGAGGTTTTTCAAAGGGTTTGTTAAAAAAAAAAAAAAAGAGAGACGACTTAACTTTTTTTTGATGTGACGTAAACTCCCAGTAAGCAGGGAAACGCCCACTAGGGGTCTTTCGGTGTCGGCCTCTCCGCAGGTTATGCAGAACCCGTCCTGAGTTGCAGTAACGTGTCGACCGTTTCACAGAGAGCGTTCGATTCCTCTACGCCAGACTTATGCAGTTCTCGACATACGACTTCACACCACTGTATGTGCCGTAGCCGATCCACCACATTAGCATTTCCCACACACAATAAAGACGTATATTTCCACTGTTGACCCTCAAAGTGCAAAAAAGTCACGTAGAGGAAGGGTCCCACTTTAACAGGAGGGATCACAGGTGGTGCAGATCTCAGCCGTCAGAATCAGACGCATGATGGGTCTGATCTCCCAGTAATCAGGCAGAACCATCCACAGGAAATCCATCTGAGCAGATTGATATATTGAAAAAAGTTTCACGAAAGTAGACTGAAACCTCCACAGTAACTTAAACATCAACTTGATCACGTGTTTGTTGGATGGACTGAACTTCAGTGCATTTTAAACCGGGACATATGCAGAAGAACTGGAATTTACTGTGAGTAAAAATGAAATAGTGATTTTTCATTTCAGTAGATGTCAGATTTGTTGGAATTGATCAGACCCACCTCTGCATCTGCTCTGACCCCCCCCCCCCAAATCTCACCCCTTCGCCCTGGGGAGGGACTAAAATCCCCCCCCCCCCCAGACCTCACCACCACCTCCACCACTGAACGCCCTCCACACTTCAATCAGACTCTCGTTCAGAAAGCACAATGTAAAAATGAGTGGATATTGTGACTCGAAGATACAGTATATTAGAGGTTATTGAGTATGATGAGAGTATTTAGAGATGAATATATATATATATATATATATAGTCTTACTGTTTATCTGGTTTAAGATCTACTATTCATGAATCACTCCTTTCCAGCTCTTTATAGCTACTTTCAAAACGGTGCCATCTTACCATCCGCCTCAGTGTTGGGTCTATTTTCTTTTCCATCTGTGAACGACAGAACTGTGGTGGCAGTGAGCGAGGATTCAGCTTCACGGGTACAACGTCGATCTCTCTTCCTTTAGAGCGCTGGGCTGCGTTGAGCCGGGCCGAAACATGTGGAGTTAGTATAACTTATACTGTAAAATAAATGTATATCACGGTAGACTTGTAGAACATGCATGCAAAGGCTTTATCTATGAAACTTATATCCAAGAGTCTGAGGTATTCTGTGGAGTTTCTGACCACCAGGTAGCGCTGCAGAGCAATATAAAGTGGGCCCCTGTTTTTGTAACTGACTGTAAATAAAGATGGACGACTCATCTGCGCGTCCTCCCACTGTCCAAAAAACGAAGCCAAAATATCAGGTGCTGCCATCTTGCTTCTACGTAGCTGTGTCCATATGCAAGTCAACTGGAGGTGAATTATTTTACTTTTGGGGTTGAATCGTATGGAAGTTAGCATAAAAAAACGTATTAAAATTGTTTGACATCGTTGATAGTAAATCTGTGTAATTGTATCATTAAATATAAATTTGTTTAGCCAGTTTGACACTTTACGAATTCCAATTATGTGCGAAAAAAATCAATTGAAGTTAAATAAATGTGGAAAAGATCATTCATTCATTTATTTGGATATATCAGTAGATATTGATAAGATTTTAATAAACAAACAATCTGCAATAGTTTCCTCCAGATGGTTATTATCCGTTAAGAACTGCATTTCCACACATTGAACACTAGGGGGTGGAGTCTCTATATGAAATGGAATACGAACCCAAAACAAAACTTGTTCGGAAACGAGTCGTAAAATTACTTTGAAAACCCTCCAAGGATTAGCTAAATTATAATTTACGACATTTTAACATCTTATCGTTCCTCAACGAACTAGTTTTAGCTTTTTTTCCAACGCTCTCGACTACAGATTGTAAAAATAGTTTGGCTTCGATTATGTTTCCATTTTATTCTCGTCGTATATTTAGTATTTAATATTTAATAGCTGCTCCCACGGCGCCGCATTCTGCTGCTTTTTGTTCCCAAGTCAACTCCACAGGGTCCTTCAAGCTTCCACTCATCAAATAACTCCTTCACTCCTGTGCAGCTACAAACTGTCACACTAGCTGCTGAGCTCTGAACAGAAACACAAAGCCATAGTGCATGGGTTGATGTTTACACGTCAGTGACTTTACCACACTGACAGCCATAGTACCACAGTACTGGAGCCCCGCTGAACGCAGCCCACGCGCTCTAACCGAGAGGGCGCTTCCTGTGCGCAGCGCCCGGCCCCGGGTCGGGTCGTGCATGCGAGGTCGATCATCAGAAAATGCCCGACGCTGTTTCCTGTTGAAACATTCCTAAATGTCCCTCTGACATGTGCCACCGGCTCCTTTTTCTATCCCACGACTCCTCAGCGCAACATGTGCTTGGTCACACAACGAAACGAGTGAAATGTAGTGAAACTGACCTCGACCGGACGTTCTCCTGGCGACGCGAGCGAGGACAGGAGGAGGTCGTGTAGCCGTAGAGACGCTGGCGGGTCAGGAAGCGTTTTACCTCAACACGTGTTGTCACATGACACCGAGCCAATCGAGAATATACATCAAGGCCGTAACTCCTCCCCTCCGCGGGTGTGTTCTTTTCTATCCTTTAACTGAGTGCATGTCAACTGAATGTCCAGTAACTTCTTTGCTGTAGTATTAGGCCATGCTACTCTTCAATGGGTTTTGTGCTTTTCTTACCTTCTTTCTTTTCTAGTATTCCTATGAAGAAGACAGAGACTAAAATCTATTATATGAAATATACACTATATGACTAGAAGAAAAAAAAAAAAGGCATACATGAATGAAGTCACTTTTATGGCAATGTTTAATGAAATATTAATTCTTAATGTATGTTTCAGTAAACGGCTTTCTCTTCTTAAGTGTAGAGACTTATTGCAGGGATGCAAGTATTATATTTGGTCTTTAAAGAATATCTTGTTGAAATTCTAGATGATGTAGAGTGATGCAATTCAATAAAACTAGAAAACTGAGAAACAAGGAAGTGTCACGTGGCTTTGATTTGAAACGTGTGTGTGAAAAGCTTTGTGGATGAATGATGATTAATCTTGTGTCTTAATGAACGTGGAACAATCCTCAATCTACTCCGGTTTATTTTATGGTTTTATGAGGATTAAAATGGCAACATTTTCATACACATCACTGACCAATCACATGTCAGGAAGCAGCTCCTCTTTCTAAACATACACACTCAGACTTCCTCATGGCAGTGGAATCCTCCAGGTCCTGGAAATGTGTTTTATTTGACTGATAATTTAAACACGTTTGTACAACACCGTGCTCTTCATCTCACACACAGACCGAACACAGACAGGTTGAATACTGATATGTACAAATCTGCACCGACACAAAACAAACAAAAGGTGCAGAAATACCTGAGGATTTCAATCAGATCATCTCGGCATGACGGGGGCACGGGCGCCGCTCGTCACCGGGCGGTCGGGTGACCCGAGAGAACGTAACACAGCGGCACTGACGGAGGGAGGGAGGTGTTGAGGGACCACTTGACTGTTCAGGGGTCATGTTCATTTGTAAAGAGTCCTCGGCGGCCATAACTCAACGTGGGCTCTCGGGAGGAGAAAGGGGGGGAACGAGTTCGGACCCGGTGACCGCAGTCTCCATGACAACACCTGAAGCGGCGAGGGGAGTGGAACAGTCAGATCTTTCCGAGGAACTGCATGACGGCGATGGTGCTGCTCTGGCCGAAGATGAAGGCTCCGCAGATCAGCGTCACGACGCCCCAAACCGTGAGGACGACTCTGCAGAGAAGACGCGTCGTTAATAACAAGAAAACAAAAAAAAGTCAAGAACGTGAAGGTTTCAACCTCGAAACCCAGGTGTTTAGTTCCAGTTTATGAACAGTTGACGTTTTCCTCACCTGGTCCTCAAGGACACGGGCTCCGACTGCATGGCGAACATCAAACACAGTCCTGTTCCGACACAGACACAAGGTTAGACGCTCACATCACGTCTGACAGAGTAGGAATCTGTGACCGGAGCGTTACCTGGGAAGATGAAGATGAAGAAGGCGCTGATGCCTCCGATGACACTGATGACCTTGCTGATGTCTGGCACAAAGACGGCGATGAGCAGCGTCACCGTGATCCACAGGACTGTCAGCACGTAGCGGCTGCGGCTTTCGAAGTTCACCGTCACCACGCCGTAACGCCGCCGCCGCCAACTCAGCAGGGGGTCCTGGATCACGGATCTGAGAGATGACAGAGAGAAGACGAGTCTGATCTTCTGTCATATTTGTTTTAAAAGAAATCTACATTCACATCAGGTCAGATTTAGACACAACTAGAGAATATCACTTAGTCGAGCTGACAAGACCACACTCTTAAATAAAGATCAAGAAAAAAAACATTCAAGGAGGTTTATAATAGTTGATTTAAAGGTTTTCTCCCAGTTTCAGATGGATCCTTTAAAGGTTCAGTCGGTAGAGTTTGGTGACACCTAGTGGTGAAGTTGCAAACTTTTGAAGTGATGTGACGTCACCTGCCCAGCAGCAGGATGATGGGATAGATGGTGATGATGGAGATTCCGAAGAGCAGCCTGGCGATGAGCATCAGGATGTCTTCGCCCGTGTACGACATCAGAATGTCGGACTTCACGTCCTTCCCAAATGTCAGGTACCCATAAACCCCTGCAACCGAGAGAGAGAGAGCTGACTCAGCACAAACAGTGAGAGGATGAGGTGAAATAGATTTTCTATTGTGCAGCACTATGATTAAAACTAGTAAAATTTGATTGAAATAACAATTATTGATCGTGATGTGAACATGGTCAATAAATAATGTTTTTATTGTGTTGTGCTTAAAGACGCCACTAATTCATCTGAGCCAGATTCAGAGAGGACGACGTGCACGCTCGAGAAAATACTGCAAAAAGTTCTGAGATAAAAATGACTGCAAAGGAATCTTCCGACCTTCATATTCGACAGCAAAATTCATAAATCAGTGACAGTGACAGGAAGAGCTGTGTTTCTGGTTGAGTCCAGTCCTTGTTCCTTGAAACCAAAGAGTGAAGCAGGGATGATTTGTCAGTTGGACTCTGTCCTCCGCTGCCGTTCTCTGACATGAACTCTGGAAAATGTCTGGACACTTGGGTCTCGACAGGCATCGCACTCGTTCTCTAAAATAAAGCTTGAACTCTCAAAGCAGCAGCCGAGAGACTCGGGGGGGGGGGGGGGATCTAAAATCATTTTCATGTACGAGTAGAAAGCCGCCTCCTCCTCCGTCACTCTTGGCTGATGGTAAGATAAATATCCTGAAGGGCCGGAAACTAAACGAGAGAAGCACGTTCATCAGGATTAATAAAATGATGAAAAGAAAAAAAAAAACTCAATATTGTTAATGGTGATTAAAATCCTGGCAGATCAACTTATTGGCGAGTGAAGCTGAGTGAGCAGAATGAAACTGATTCAGTGGAAGAGAATAAAGCTTTGAGCTGCAGAGGGAGTTTCTCTGTGTGGCCTGAGTGGGAGTGAGTTAATGCAGACTGATCAAAACAAGAGGGGATGGATTCATGGCAGAAACAGAAGAACCAGCAGAACTCAGGTTCTCAAAGAAACAATCAATTAAGGCCAAAGTCAGTAAAATCATCAACTTCCTGGTTCTTTCTCTGTGAGGATGCAAGAATGATGCATCTAATATTTCAGTATGAATTGCATTGAGTCATAGATCTTATGATGTTCCGGAGTTGTTGCTGGAGGAAGCTTCCTCCGTGTGGACGTCTCTGAATATTAAATGAACACGTCTGATCCACAGCGAGTGTGGAAAAGCATCGACTCCGTCAGGAATTCAATAAATTAAGAGAAATTAACATGCAGCTACAATCAGAATTCATTAGAAATTAATTAGAATAATCTCACAATGAATCCACAGCCACGCGGAACATTTCTAAAAACTGAGCCAGCTTCATGATGCACAAGAGGAATCCAGTCATCACCGCGAACCCACTTATCTTACTTCATGTCACCGTTTCTTCTGGCGCTGATATTGCAAGAGGAATGTGTGTGGAGAGATTTGCACTGTGATGTTTGAGAGAGAGAGAGGAAGCAGAAATCTGACCTGTGAGGGAATAGATGATGAGACAGAAGATCATGGAGATGACGGAGATGAAGACCCAGTGAGAGAGCCGCTGGTTCTCCATGCTGCTGTAGATGGCGATGGACGCCTCGTGGCACTGAAACGCACAGAGAAGAGGAAGGAGAGTGAACATCTGGAACCACGTTCAAACAAAACCTGAGAGAATGAAGGTTTTTTTTAATCGAAAACCTGATAAGATATGGATCTCTGAGCACGATGCCGATATGTTGACTGAAACTATTATAAATAGCAATAAATAAAAAGAAAAAATAATCACAAACAAACGTATAGAACTTGAAAATACAGAAAATGTACTTTTTTAATTTAAAATATAAACAAATTCCCATCATGTCTGAATTGTTTGTTCTGTAAAAGTTTTCATAGAAGCAAACTAAGAAGTCAAACCTGATATTTCTGTGAAAGACTCATGTCGGCCAATTTCTGATAAATGGGTCGGATTCCAGTTTTTAAATTTAACAGATTTCAAGTGTAACATTAGATTAAAGTTTTTGGTTTGAATTAAAAACCAGGTGGAGATGAAATCCAGATGAAGCAGGACACGGGTTCAGACAGATCGTGAGTCTCTGGCCACCAGCAGTGTTTTCACAGGCTGAAGATCCAAAAGGTCTCATTGTCTCTGATCTCGGTTTCTGTGATGAACTGAGATGAGATGGGGAATTAGATGAAAGCTTCGGGCTCGGAGCAGCACGATGAGCCCAGTTAAACCGTGGCAGGGGTCGGGCCACAGGCTCGTGTACCCACATGATCCCAGCTGCCATTGTTCGGTTTGAAACCTCGCTTCCCCTTCGCCGCCTCGCCCCCCCCCCCTCGCCGCCTCGGCCTCCTCCGCTGCTCTCAGGATCTCATCACGTCGCTTTTCAGCCCTTTGCTCTGCAATCACTCAGCCTGAGGGAGCGCGTCTGCATGTGTGTTTGTGTGAGAGGACACGCATCAATCCTCTCACACCTTCCAGCGCCTGTTATTAGATTCCATCAGCAGCCGTCAGGGTTACCGTGGCAACTTGGGAAGTAACACATCAGTCTGTGCTGCTTTAGATTGACAGAATGATCTTTTTCCTCCCATACTCCAACCGGTTATTAAATATGAAAGCTCAGTGTGCGGAGCTCCCGGTGAGGCCGCAGGCGGCGCCAGCCCGCCGACCTTTACACTACACTTCATCACACTCTCCGGAGAACGCTCCCAAACATTACTGAGAATACTCTCAGTGCATCAGCTCACTGTCGGACTTATTGGCAACGAAGATGCTGAGGCCATGAGATGAGGCCAGATTCCAAATATCATTTCCTCACGGGCTTTAGTTTTATGATCCCGGTACAGTGGAGGTCAATGGATTCTCAACTGTGCTGCTCAGTATCTAAAACGATTAAATTAAAATCAGCAGCAGTTTTTATTTGCAGAACCAGAGTCTCTGTTACTGAGGAATGATCCAGACACGTCAGCACAACTACAGCAGTTGGCCTGATTCTGTCCATTGAAAACAAAAAATCCACCTGTCAAACATAAATGGTGTGAGCTAAATATTAGGAACACCTCTCAGTATAACTCAGTTCAACAGAATCACAAATTAAATAATAATTTCAACAGATTCAATCCAAAGTGAACATTATCATCCTCATGATGATCAAGGCCTGTTGCATCATAGTGTATCTGTTTCATCAGGGTGAACCTGTGAGTGTAGATTAGTTTTATCATCGTCATAGAAAACCTTCACCTGAAGAATCGTTAATTTCCTGCCAACCATTCGTGCATTTGCACGTTAGTATAAATTAGAGCTGAACAATAAAACAATATCAATGATTATTACATCATTTTCATCAATAGCAATATATATATTGATATATTTATTGTGCATTGTGAGCGTATAACAATTGATCGACCTTAGATTTGTTAAATGTGAATGTAAAACCACAAACTTCACTCAGGAGCAAAATTCAGTCTTTAAAACAAAAATTAAATTGTAAAAAATAACGATATTGATCGATGTGAAATATTCTATCTTGAATTGTATTAAGATAAAATATCACGAAATTCACCTGAACTTTAATTCCATTTATGTCGGATTATTTTGGAGCAAATGAGAAAATTACATTTTGCAAACGCAGCGAACTGATGCCACGACTTTTCTCCTGACGTCAACATCATACTTACACAAACACAAACACAAACACACACACACACTCTGAGTGGCCTCGGTTACGTACGTTCACCGGGTCTCGAACGTTCCAACAGGAAAACACAACATGTTGCTTCACTCACTTGGAAGCCGAAGCAGATGGTGGGGATGACGCTGAACATGGAGGCCCAGGAGCTGATCCTGCACAGATACGAGCAGACACACACACCACAGTCATTCTCCCAAGATCACAAATGCCACAAGAGCACGAGGAGAAGAAGAAAAAAAAAGCGTGGTTATTAGGGCACCGTTCATAATGTCGTGGCATTTAGAGTCACTTTAGCAGCGCGTTCATCTGTCAGTCACACACACGAGGGCTGACAGCAGCGAGGTGGGTCATTCAGAGCGAGAGAGACGAGCGAGGTTTGATCTACGGCGTCTGTCCTGGCAGCCGGGAGTCACTGCAGATTTATGGACATTACTCACGACGGCCATACTTCCTAAAAGGAACCTCATAACAAGGACCAGCTCCATCGATGGATTGATTTATGACACAGAAAAGAAAAGACGACCTGGAAGTTAAAAAAATACTTTTTAAAAAGACACAAAAACCTATTTACACTGTTAAGAATTCTATTATAATTATTATTCATGTTTTTTTCTCTTCTTGCTTCACTTCTGTCCAAACAATACAGAATAAATTCATGAGCAGTCGTGACCAGTGAAACGCACACATTGCTTGCAGCCCTGGATTCCATCATTTCTACAAACACACAAACACACACACACAGACACACACACACACACACACAGGTGTACCTACCCGCTGCTGTAGAGAGGGGTGATGTGAACCAGGACAGAAGGCGTGGTGTGGTATTTGACGATGATGGCTACAGTCAGGTAGGTCGCAGCCAGAGTGCCCAGACCACTGAGAGAGGACAGAGACAAATCATCTGCTTCAGACAGAAACCAGACCAACGCTGTGTGTCCTTAAAAAAGAACAACACACACTGAGACACAAAACTGAACTTTGGGGTCGGTAAAACCAAAATAATTGATATTTGTAAGTAGGACATTAATGTGAATTAGAAAAGAAATCCCAGCATTGGCAAATTGAAAACATTAATAAATCCACACTAAAGCTATAAATGAGTCAAAATATAGCTTGAAAACCTTGTATTAAATACAGTATAGTTCTATACACAGCATGTGTGTAGACATGCAGTGTAACTACACACACACACACACGTTAAACCTGACCTGATGTATTTCTGGATGCTGATCTCTTTGGGGATGGACAGTGGGAGGATGAGGAGGACGCAGAGCAACACCAGAGCAAAGCGCTGGTCTGTGTAGAAGTGGTGCGGTAACTCGGACTCCGGCAAACCAGTTATCAGCTCATACATGGAGCCGCACACTGAAAGACACACACACACACACACACACACACACACACACACACACACACACACACACACACACACACACACACACACACACACACACACACACACACACACACACACACACACACACACACACACACACACAGAGAGAGAGAGATGATCAGGTAAAACAAAATTTTGTGTAGGAAGCAAATAAATGCAAACTGTCCTCGAAGATGAAAATTAATTATTTCGATCGCCTCCTAGAGGTTGTTTGCAAACTAAAAAGTCAAAGTACCCATCAAATAAAATGTTCCTATAGGTTTTTCTGATGAGTTTGATTTTTAAATAGTTATTGATGCTATTAAAACAAGGTGAAACATCATGATTGACAGCTGAGACTGATCAGGGCAAGTTCAAGATGGCCGAACCCCTATCAAGAATAGTTTGGCTTCATTTTTGGTCAACGGGAGAAGCTGGAGACTCGTTGTCCATCTTTCCGGACAGTCGCTGATCCTGACGATAATTTCGAGACTCAACAGAAACAACAACCAGCTCCAGACCACATTCAGATTCGGTTATTTCTCTGTGGGTCACATGCCAGTCGTCATTTAACCACAATCTGAACTATCGTGTTTCATTCAATGAGACAAACCGAAGACATGAATCTGCCCTTTAATGGAGAGAGGACAAAAAAAAAAAGCCAAGCAAGGTCACAGAAAGGTCCCATAAGGGTCGTCCACGCCTCCATAAGAGGAGGAGAGACGTCGGAATCAACCAGATGGTAAATTCAGATAAACAACTCGCAACAAAACGTTCAAACTCAAAGAGTTATTGACAAAAGTTAATACTTATGATGAAGCTAAATAAGATTTGACACAAAAAAGGACTGAAGCTGCAAAAAACAGTTTGTCTTTAACTCACACTTCTCCAGCTGGTCGTCCACGATGACCAGAAAGGCCACAGAGATTATGAAAAGGTTGAAGACGAAGCAGATCTCACACAGTTGACCGATGGCCGGCCCGCACACCTCCTTCACCACCGCCTGGTACGTGCACTGGCCGCTGATGGAGGAGGAGTAGCCCAGGATGATGAGCCCACTGATGAGGAAGACGAGGGAAACCTGAGCGGAGGAAGGAGAGAGAAGCTCAGAGAAACAGATGATGCAGTTTAAAGAAGGTAGGAACTCACATCTGTAAGGAAACACACTGAAGATTTGACTTTATAGCTTTAAAGTGAAGATTTTCTCTCCACTGCCACCAAGTGTTCATTGTTGGAACTGTTGAGCATCTCTCTTTGTGACCTCTAAGTGGGTTCAATGTTTTCATTGCCAATTGTCTCTTGGCAGAATTACGCAAAAAACATTAAAGATTTTTTGATACTTGGGCCAAAGAAGAACCCATAAACTCTTGGAGCAGATTTAATGAAGGGGGTGATTGCAGGTATTTTTTTTTTTTTCCAGTTTCTAGAACATTGCACGGTCGAGCGTTAGCGGAGTCATGCGCTCTTCGAGTGTCTTTCTAGCTATTGTTAGGTCTTGACCGTATTCTCTATCAGTTTTTAACCATAACCCATTTAATTTATATCGTAATTTGGAGCCATACAAACAAAGAGAATTGCGAGTCGGCCGCACCGTCAAATTTCGTCCCACCTACGCCTCCCGTTAAATTCTAGTAAAGTGGAAACTGCTAGTTTGCGTAGATTCTGTACGATAGTCCCAGAACTTGAGGGAAAGGTAACGGTAAACTTGGACGTAAAGGTCTTGATATGTATATTATGACTTGATGCTTTACAAATAAAATTGAATTGAATTAAAGGTCTTTTTTATTTCCAACATCTAGTTTTATTAGTAACACTTATACAATTATAGAAACATCTGGATTGATGAGTCATTTGTGGCTAGAATGCAATTTGACAAGTGTATTTAATTGAATTAAAGAACTGTTGTGAATGGACCTGATGAGGAAAACAAGGCAGATGAAGAGCAACTATCTGAAAGAGCAGATAATAAAAAGTGAATTCACAGTAAAGTTTGAACCCTCATGTCATCCCCATGATTCTCTGGATACAGACACAGGCAGCGGATACAGATGAGTCAACAACAATAAGTTAATCCTATGATCCTGTGTCGGCTTATATCTTCCACAACTGTCATAATAAAAACAGAACATAATAAAAAAGGGATCAGGACGACAGCCGGTGACCATCCTGAACTTTCCCGTCAAAACTTTCAAACCCTGTTAAACCTTCATGTTGCAGCCGAGGTGCGACGTGCAGTAATCTCCATGAACCAGGAGGTTACCTCTGAATCGCTGCCGGTCAGGATTAATGTCAGTGGCGTCCGGGGTGAGACGCTGATAATGAGCAGTGATTTACTGTCGTCCAATGAGACGAGTGGAAGATGAAAGGTTCAGTGACAATAAGCAAAACAGCTACGCAACCTAAACAGAGAGGAGAGGGAAACACTTACAAGTTCCCTGTTGAACGGCTGGAAAGGTCACAGTCTGGAATTAGTTTCTGTAAGAAGCAATTATTAAAATTTGATCTATGGAAGATGTGAGGGGGAAAAAACACCTGGAAGTGACTCTGGAAAAGAGCAAAGGACCACATCTGGTTAAATTGGGAATTATTTATATAAGCTTTCGGCCTCGTGTCGCACCAACTACACTGTTCACAGAAAAGAGAGATTATACGAGGAAAACCACATCAGAGCGATTTTAACAGAGCAAACAAACCCTTTACCGGTTCCAGCAGCAGATTCTATAGCTGATATTACTTAGTACAGTTATAAATTTAAAACCCTACACCACCCAGAAGTGATTACTGTATATACACTTGAATAAAAAATAGCCTAAATTAAACAGCTGTGCCTCCTCCAGTCCTACAATAACAATAAAAAACCCAAAAAACAAATGAATGGATTCAGTCAACAGAAACCCAATGAAGTGCAGTGTTGAATTTGGATTCGTTCAACATTGGTTAACTTTGAACCAACAGGTGACCGGCGCTCTCTGGTGCAGCAGCAGGTCTTCATCTGCAGCTCAGATTAACAGTTTCACAAAGAAAAGCTGCAACCAGCATCACCACAGACCAAGAAAACAGCTCATTCCCAACAGGCTCTGCACTGGTTTACTTCACTTTAGCGTGGAAATGTGGAAAAACAAAAACATTCTTTGTTTCCAGACGAGATGATTCTCTACTAATGTTTCGATATCACCTTCATCTTTGAAATCGAACACGACAGTGAATCAACGAGGGCGTCAAATCAAAACGGCCAAAGGACGAGCCGCGAGAAAACGAGTCTGTCCAGCCTGACAGTGAAAGTGAGGACGTGGGGGACGCACGTCAAAACACAGTCAAACCACATTTTGTCAAAAGTCTGCAGGAAGACAAATGATGAGCACGGACACACAAACACAACAAAGACACAAAGAGCTGAGGAGGAGGAGGAACAGATCATGGAAACTATTACTGCGAGGGGATTTATCCAAAAAGACAAGAGGGACAGACAGAGAATAAAGAAGGATTTATAATTTATTCACACAACAGGATAATGTGGTTTTGTGCTTAGGACAAGTTTTAAAATAATGTGGAGTGAAGAATTTCTCCCCCTCACACACACGTGAGACGACCAGAGACAAAGTGCTGGGATTCAAAAGAGGAACTTGTGACTAAAACCAGAGGAAGTAAGTTAATTGAAATTAAGTAATGAGGAGGAAGAGACGAGAATAAGTGTAAATAAAAAATGATTAAATACAATAAACATGTTAATTATGACAGGAGGAGAAAATAGATCCAGATCTGACTGATCCTGGGATTTGAAACAGGAGATGAGGAACTTTTCACACATGAACTAAAACCAGAGAAGTCTCAAGTTAGTTAATTGAACTGATGAACTAATGAGGTGAAAAAAGCTGCAAACAATCAGTCCAGTTCTGCACAGGAAGTGTCAAACATCAAGATTCAACACAATAACCATGTGGAGTTTTGACAGGCAGGAGAAAATAGATCCACATCTGCCTGATAAAGTGAAAAGTGATAGTGTGACACGGCCTCTTCAGGTGGAACAGATCAGAATCTACTTAATTGATCTCAGTGGACCTGGAACAGATAAGATCCAACACACACACACACACACGCACACAAACTTCCAGAATAAATACATAATTTAAAAATGAAAAAGGTTGCTTCTGAGTTTGAGTATTTTCTAAAGTTTGGCAGCAGCAACTTTGATGAACCTGAGGAGCATCCTCCTCAGTCCTCTAGGAGCACACGTGTCTTCTCATGATTCTACACTTTAGTATTTAAACAGAATATAAAGTCAGTTCCCACCAGCTCCACGGTGACGGCGCTGCGGATGCTCCCGGCTCTCTCGAAGGCCCAGGGGAAGTTGAGGAGCCCGGCGCCCAGGGCGGACTTCAGCATGATGAAGATGGCCCCCACGGAGCCGAGCCGCGGGCCGGCGGACACGTCCAGCGGGGGCTTGGCCGAGGCTGAAGCCAGCAGGCTGATGCTCTCTCTGGCTAACTCCTCCATGCTGCACGGTGGCTCGAAGGCGGCTCTCTCCCGGCGACGCTCCCCGGGCTGCGGGCTCCAGGTGCGGGTTTGTGGGCCGGGCGAGAGGAGGGTGAGCCGGTGGGGGGGGAGGGTCCGGTGGAGGTGTGCTGCTGCCTTCAGGGGCTGCTGGGAAACTGAAAAACACCCAGAGAGGTGGTTTTACTCCAGCCTGACCACAGGAGAGGTGGCGGTGCTGCGGTGAAACGAGGTTTTCATGCAGACAAGTGAACGCACCAACCGGACGAGGCACGTGGAGTCAGGTCCTGGAGGTTTCTTCCTGTTAACATGGTTTCTCTAAACTAAAATTTGATTTGTATAGCGACAAATCATAATATACATTATCTGGAGTTTCTTTCAAATCAAGACCTTTTAAAATGACTGTACATTATTCAATTACATTATATTATTCCCACAATGATTAACTTTGTGGAGGGGGATGAGGGGGAGATTGAAAAAAGTTAAGTAAGTAAATCCTACAATAAAAAACACTAGTTTCACTAATCACATGATTTAAGAGTCTAAACAGACGAGAAGCTTCATTAACGTGATGAGAAACACCCGAGTTTACGATTTCACTTCAAAATGGCTGCTCTGAAACAAGCTCTAAAAGGCCAATGAGAGAGTCCCACAGAAACAAGGCTGTTTTTAAAAGATCAGGCTGAATATTAATAATAAAACCAGTGTGATCACACGTCAGGCTGAGAAGAATAAAGTACAAAGATATGTTGTGGACAAGGTGCAGGGATGAAGAGGGGATTCGACAATGTTTCTTTATTTGGTCACTTAGTATTTATTGCTCCTTAGTTTATCTTCCTCTCTTTTTGCTATAGATAACTATGCAAATACTTTTTTCTGTTTATTTTCTTCACTTGTTTTTCACAGAATTTCTCTCTTTTTTTTTTTTATTAACATGTTTGAAATACATAGAAACGAACGAGTGAAGATGAAGGGTTAAGGTGTTTTGTGTGTGACGGGGGGGCAGAGGAACGTGGAGCAGGTCAGGTGAGGTTTCACTGCTCATTTCAAACAGGATTCAGAGCTCGTGTGTTGACGGGAGCAGGTGACGGAGTCTGTGCAGCACCGAGGACTTTCCCATTAGTGTTGATCCTCGGGGACGAAGGTTCAACACCCCACTGCTGCTCAGAGTCAGAACATGGAAATCAAACTGCTGCTCGTGGTTCTTCCTCTAAAAGCCTGAATCCTACGACGTGAACATTAAGAATGACTGTGTCCGTAACTCGTCACTCTGCTCTTGTCCTTCCTGAGGAGAAGTAAACATGAAGCAGACAGAAATACTCAGTTTACATGAACAGGCGAGAAGTGGCCACGTTGACTTAAATAGATTTCATGCACAGAATTGATTTGTTTGTACACAAGTCAAAACGCTTTGAGTTAAACAAAATAAAAAAACCTTCAACCAAATGTCAGTTTATAAAATGTGAGTTTTATTTTCAAGCCACAGAAATCAATTTACTGCTGCACGCTCACTTTTACCCAGTGCATTAAAACCTTATTTAAAGATGGACGACGTGACAGCCTCTAGAAAGTGAAGCCAAAGCGTCTCCATTGCCCCCTGGTGGCTGTCTGCAGTGTAAATCACTTAATCACTTTAATTAGTAAGAGACTGACTGGCGATTGGTGGATTGGTCCCTGAAGTGTCCTTGTCCTGTCAATAGTCGAGTCAATGTGCCCCTTACTGAGTCAGGAATAGAACATGGATGTTGGACGTATAATTGGCCCCTCTGTGTAAATTGTGGCCCCTTAATGGCCCCCGATATAAAATCCTTCATCCACCACTGCTGAAATCTGTCATGGTTCCCAGAGGATGAATACTACAGACTTAAATACGTTTAGAAGCAAAACAAGTACCTCTTCTTTCTTTTGATTGTCCTGTGATGTATTTGTACGTTGTCATTTGTTTTTTAACGACGACAGAAAGGTCCTCGCTGACTCTGATTGGCTTCTTTCTGACTGATTCCAGCCTCCGTGTCACATGATTGTCAACTGATCAAGTTGATTCCTGGTGCACTTCTGTTATATCATCGTTTTTTAATCTTCGGGCTGAGGCAGGATATCAAGTCGCTCCGAGTCAAAAGGCTAAAGTCTTGAGTCACTGGTGATTCTGTCAAGTCTGAAGTCAACCGCTTCCCGACTGGAGTCTGGTTCGATTCCAAATCATGTGAACCGGAGTCAGTTGACCCCTTTTTAAAAAGTCAAATCAGCCAGACACACATTTGAGTGTCGGCACTGAGGGGGACAAACGGACGAGGAATGAAAGGGGTGAGACATGTGAGACAGACGGGGAAGCAGGAGGGAAGACGCAGAGTTCAACGGACGAGGTGGACGGGGAGAGGTACAGGCTGGTGGGACATATGACGAGGGAGGAACCAGAGAGTCTGAGGGGCGTCGAGGGTTCAGCTCAGAGCCACCACGCTGTCTCTTTCCACCGCCTGCCCAGGACGTGACCTGATTGGCCCGACAGGAAGACCTGGCATCTGGGAACCGTGGGGGGAGAGAGGGCATGTGACCCCCACTCACCACCGGCTTTCCCAAATCTCGTTAGCGCAGCTAGCCGGCTCCGGGGGTTATTTCCCATTTTCCCAAGGTTCTGAGGGAGATTAGTTCTCCCGTGGGGCCGTCATCCAAAAGGACGGGTGACAGATTCACAGGCTGATCTGGCCTATTAAGCTTGGATAAGGAGGCAAAGCTCCAGGCCCCGAGCACGCCGACGCTCATCACCCCTGATGAAATCAACCTGCATCACTGAATCCAGCCCACGGCCGAGACGAAACCCATGAGTTCAATTCAACCCAGAATAACTCAACGGAAAGGAATGCAGCCGTTTCTTCTTCGTAGTAGACGGAGACAGAAATTACTGAACTGCAGAATTGAAGGAATTCGTTCGTGAACAACTTTCCAACAGCAACAGCAAACAACTTGTTTAATCGTTTAGCAGAATGAAGAAAGACTGTTCTCACACTGGCCTCCACCTGTTGGATCCTCTGTCCTCAAGGTGGCGCTGTAGGTTATTAAGAACTTGGACCGCCAGCCTCCTGAACAATTCGTTTGCTGATATAAAAACTTTAATTTTACAGAATGAACGATGCACAAGATATTTTTTCCTCTTAATTTCACATATTTAGTTATTTTCTTATATTTATTACAAAGTTTATGGTTGAAGCCTCATTTACATTTCTTTGTCGTAACAGCTTGATGACGACATCTTGGGAATTGATGCCAATTTTTTAAAACATGTTTATCGGCAGATATATTGGAATCAGAAAACCTTTACTCCAACATCTGTACCTTCTCGCTCTCGAGTTGCATTGTGGGTAAAGTTGACACCTGAGGTTCATTCTTAAAAATGATCAAGCATCAATCATGAACCAGATCATTTTCATAATGCTTTTTTAATTGATGAGATATATTTGAACTGTCGGTGCTACTTGGTCGACCGTGAGATCACGAAGGAGCTTCATCGACAGAACGTTCATTCATGGTAGAAAATACAAAAACAACCGAGAGACAGATTTAACAGATGTGGGCAGGAAACACAACTGAGGTTGACGACAGAGACAGAGAGACGACAACTTGATCATCCATTGGCCCACATAGCACGTGTGTAGTTCTGTCATT